>NC_088415.1:60048510-60101010 GCF_034236695.1 Oncorhynchus nerka
CTTGTGACGGCCGGCCGCCCAACAACCTGCCCGCTTGACCCTATCCCCTCCTCTCTTCTCCAGACCATCTCCGGTGACCTTCTCCCTTACCTCACCTCGCTCATCAACTCATCCCTGACCGCTGGCTACGTCCCTCCCGTCTTCAAGAGAGCGAGAGTTGCACCCCTTCTGAAAAAACCTACACTCGATCCCTCCGATGTCAACAACTACAGACCAGTATCCCTTCTTTCTTTTCTCTCCAAAACTCTTGAACGTGCCGTCCTTGGCCAGCTCTCCCGCTATCTCTCTCAGAATGACCTTCTTGATCCAAATCAGTCAGGTTTCAAGACTAGTCATTCAACTGAGACTGCTCTTCTCTGTATCACGGAGGCGCTCCGCACTGCTAAAGCTAACTCTCTCTCCTCTGCTCTCATCCTTCTAGACCTATCGGCTGCCTTCGATACTGTGAACCATCAGATCCTCCTCTCCACCCTCTCCGAGTTGGGCATCTCCGGCGCGGCCCACGCTTGGATTGCGTCCTACCTGACAGGTCGCTCCTACCAGGTGGCGTGGCGAGAATCCGTCTCCTCACCACGTGCTCTCACCACTGGTGTCCCCCAGGGCTCTGTTCTAGGCCCTCTCCTATTCTCGCTATACACCAAGTCACTTGGCTCTGTCATAACCTCACATGGTCTCTCCTATCATTGCTATGCAGACGACACACAATTAATCTTCTCCTTTCCCCCTTCTGACGACCAGGTGGCGAATCGCATCTCTGCATGTCTGGCAGACATATCAGTGTGGATGACGGATCATCACCTCAAGCTGAACCTCGGCAAGACGGAGCTGCTCTTCCTCCCGGGGAAGGACTGCCCGTTCCATGATCTCGCCATCACGGTTGACAACTCCATTGTGTCCTCGTCCCAGAGCGCTAAGAACCTTGGCGTGATCCTGGACAACACCCTGTCGTTCTCAAATAACATCAAGGCGGTGGCCCGTTCCTGTAGGTTCATGCTCTACAACATCCGCAGAGTACGACCCTGCCTCACACAGGAAGCGGCGCAGGTCCTAATCAATCCTTCTCCCCCCTAGATGCACTTTTGTAAAGTGGCTGTTCCACTGGATGTCATAAGGTGAAAGCACCAATTTGTAAGTCGCTCTGGATAAGAGCGTCTGCTAAATGACTTAAATGTAAATGTAAATGTAAAATGCCACTCACAGACCCCGTGTAGGGGTGTGGGCACTTACAGACCCTGTGTAGGGGTCTGGGAACTCACAGACCCCATGTAGGGGCAGGGGCACTAACATCTCACAGCAAGAACTGGCAAAATGAGGAGGAGATGCACTGTAGTACTTAATGCAGCTGGTGGCCACACCAGATACTGACTGTAACTTTTGATTTTGACCCCCCCCCTTTGTTCAGGGACAAATTATTCAATTTGTGTTAGTCACATGTCTGTGGAACTTGTTCAGTTTATATCTCAGTTGTTGAATCTTGTTATGTTCATACAAATATTTACACATGTTAAGTTTGCTGAAAATAAACGCAGTTGACAGTAAGAGGACGTTTCTTTTTTTGCTGAGTTTAGTTGCTTTAAGGTTATATAAGGTTATACAAACCAAGCTTTTGACAGGTTAGCCTGTATTTTATTTATCTGAGTAGGCTTCCATGCCAAGTTACAGTTTGGTCTTGCTGCAGACACATGAGAGCCCACAAATCCTTTGCTTATTGAACTGCAGAGAGATAAAAAACGAATAGTTACAATGAACGGAGGAGGAAACCAAGTCACCTGTCAAAGGGATTATCTGAGTCAGTGTTCTATCATAGCTTCCAGAACCAAAGTAGTTGAGGAAAAATAATGTGATAAAACATGTCATATTTACCATCGACAAGTTCAACGCCTTCCTCCATGGAGGAATCTGAACAGCAGACAAAGACGCAGGCGCTGGCGGAGCTGTAGGTGCTGGCTCAAAAGGTCTACTGGTAGAGAAACCTGCTTTTTGGAAGGGGGAATACAGAGACACCACTAAAGTATGTTATCCAATTTCAGTAAATAAGAAATTAAAATACATGTTTTAGCCTGTAAGCTTTATTCATTTTACCTATCCTGGGGGTGAAATCCATGCATCGCTGAAGCCCCCCAAGCAGAGTTGTCCACGGACATTTATTGCAAAATTCTCTATCTGTAACAATATATAAGGAAGCCTGTGTTAGGAAGTCCCCTGCTGGTGACTTCACCATTTTACAGCACTCTCAAGCAGAAACCAGGAGTCAAGGGGTGATGAACTCTAGCACTCTCTGGAACTTTCCTTAACCTGTTGTGATTGGTTGACAAGATCACAGCTTGGGCCTTTGACACTGATCATACTCTCTATGTTATGTTGAAATGACAATTTGATGCCAACTATTATAATACAGTTGCTGTTCATTAGTAGTAAAGTCCTACATTTAATGACAGGTATTATAGTAACACAGCACGTTTTCTAGATGAACACAAAGTTCAAATGTCATTATCTCTTGTCATAAGACAAACCTGCTGAAAGAGGTCATACCACCTCTGCCTCAGAGCTGGTCTGTTGCCCACATCGGCAGGCCAAACTCCTGTGGTCTGCAAGCGGGACTTCCTCTCCCTTATGGGTATTTGTAGACATCTGAAACCAGCAGGATGAATGTATCACACTACCACAAGAGCAATCAGTAGAACATGGCAAACCTAATGTAAACTAGGCTAGCATAGTCAGCCTACAAGAATATACATGATAGTATTGGGAAATTTGTCAGTATTCAAGCAAGTAGGCTAATCCAGAATTATGGCAATGAGTCAATTTAGGCTATATCAGCTAGGCTATATCATGGACTGACCGATTATAATTCATAAACAAATTCTTAAGTATATACAGTACCAGTGAAAGGTTTGGAAACACTTACTCCTTCAAGGGTTTTTCTTTATTTGTACTATTTTCAACATTGTAGAATAATAGTGAAGACATCAAAACTATGAAATAACACATAACACATGGAATCATGTAGTAAGCAAAAAAGTGTTAAACTAATCAAAATATATTTCATATTTGATGTCAACGTAGCCACCATTTGCCTTATTAATGACAGCTTTACACACTCTTGGCATGCTCTCAACCAGCTTCATGAGGAATACTTTTCCGTCTTGAAAGAGTTCCCACATATGCTGAGCACTTGTTTGTTGCTTTTCCTTAACTCTGCGGCCCTACTAATTTCAAACTGTCTCAATTGGGTTGAGGTCTGTGATTGTGGAGGCCAGGGCATCTGATGCCCACACCATCACACCCCCTCTTCCATGCTTCACAGTGGGAACCAAACATACAGAGATCATCTGTTCACCTATTCTGTGTCTCACAAAGACACACAGTTTGGAACCCAAAACCTCAAATCTGGACTCATCAGACCAAAGGACAGAATTCCACTGGTCTACTGTCGTGTTTCTTTGCCCAAGAAAGTATCTTCTTCTTATTGGTGTCCTTTAGTACTGATTTCTTTGCAGCAATTCGACCATGAAGGCCTGATTCACGCAGTCTCCTCCGAACATCCGAAAATAATATATAGCATGTTTGCTGGAGTAGCGAGATGAGCCCATTGCATTATATGATAAGATGGTAGCGTGTCAGTTTCCCAAAGTTTGGTGTTGACCATGAACTTTACTTAGCTAGCTAGGTATGCTTTATGGAAGAATGTAACTAGCAATAATATATTTTCAACATTGAGTTATGGTACAAGGCTACGCTACAGTCTCATTGGCTTGTAGTTAATGGCTAGTTCACTAGCGTATTTGTTTGTGCTCTGATTTAGTTTACACAGATGACTACAGTTTCTAAACCAAGAGGCGCAACATCAAGAGACTTCCCAGGAATGCTTGCGAAACAGACCAACCAAAAGGTGAGAAAGTATGGATTCACTTATAAAAATTCAAATATCAATGCTTTTTTTTCTACTGGGAAATGTGTGTTTTAGTATTGTTTTCTTTGGCAACTGGGGTATAAATGGGATAAACGTCTCCATTCTCTATATTACCTTGGAAGAATGAACTACAGTACAGTATATTACAGTAAGGTAGAATAAAGTTCAGTACATTACAGTAAAGCTTAGTACAATATAGCTCAGTACAGCACAAAGGTTCCTCTCTACCCAAGGAACAAATTTGCCTCTAGGACCGATGATGTTATCATGATGGATCAAATGTTTCAACATTTTTAACCATCCCCCCGGATACCACAAAACCAATCTCTCTGAAACTTAGTGTACAGCATCTATAGACCAAGATTGTTAAATGCATTGTAAATTAAGTTAATATCTTAAACATCATTGCCACTGTGAGCCTAATTGAGTGAGGTTGGGCTTGACATTTCAAGTCTTGGAGGGAATGGAGACTCCTGCTGGCCAAGCACCTCAATACAACAATGTTTCCTGAAGTGTGCACTTGTCCCATATGAATTCAAAAGTATAAAATTGGTGCCAGTACCAGAGATGAAGTCAAGACATAAATAATTTAGATCCAGACCCAGACCAAGACTTTGAGACCCAGAACAAGGACCAGTGTATCAAAACCATCACCAGACCAAAAACAGTTTAAATGAGGAAAAACAAGATCCAGTAGAATAAACTTAGTAGAGTATAATTCAGTTCAGTACAGGAAGGTAGTGTTTAGTTCAGTACAGTACAGTATATATACAGGTGGAGGGGGATGACGCTAACCCATCCACCTGGAAAAACGTTATGTCACTTTCAACGGGGGAGCTGTCAGACTTAATCACCAGATTTTCTTTTGACTTTTTTAGCTAGGTAATTATATTAAGTTAGATAATGCTTTGATATCCAGGGGAAGAACTTTGTTATAGACCTGTTTAGCCATAGCTAACATTACCTACATTACCAGTCAAAAGTTTAGAAACACCTACTCATTCCAGGGTTGTTCTATATTTTTACAATTTCCTACATTGTAGTATAATAGTGAAGACATCAAAACTATGAACTATGAAATAACACTTATGGAATCATGTAGTAAGCAAAGAAGTGTTAAACAATCATATTTGAGTTTATTCAAAGTAGCCACCCTCTGCCTTCATGACATATTTGTAAACTCTTGGCATTCTCTCAACCAGCTTCATGAGGAGTGTATTTGAATTAACAGGTGTGCCTTGTTAAAAGTTAATTTGTGAAATGTATTTCCTTCTTAATTCGTTTCAGCAAATCAGGTATGTTGTGACAAGGTAGGGGTGGTATACAGAAGATAGCCCTATTTGGTAAAAGATCAAGTCCATATTATGACAAGAACAGCTCAAATAAGCAAAGAGAAACGAGTCGATCATTACATTAACTTCTTATGGCTGGGAGGCGCTGTTTCCGCGTTCGGATGAAAAGCGTGCCAAGAGTAAACTGCCTGCCACTCAGGCCCGGAAGCTAAAATATGCAAATTATTAGTAGATTAGGATAGAAAACACTCTGACGTTTCTAAAACTGTTTGAATGATGTCTCTGAGTATAACAGAACTCATATTGCAGGCAAAAACCTGAGAAAAATCCAACCAGAAAGTGGGAAATCTGTTGTTTTTCGTTTTTCAAGTGATTGCCTGTCCAATATACAGTGTAAATTTGGTCTGATTGCACTTCCTAAGGCATCCACTAGATGTCAACAGTCTTTAGAACGTTGTTTCAAGCGTCTACTATGAAAGGGGAGCGAATAAGAGCTGTTTGAACCAGTGGTCTGGTTGAAAGCCTTTAGTTTAGTCACGCGCGCACCCGTGAGCACGAGCTCTGTTCCTTTTAATTTCTAAAGACAAAAAATTGAAACATTATTGAAGATTTATGATAAAAACATCCTAAAGATTGATTCTATACATCGTTTGACATGTTTCTACGAACTGTAATAGCACTTTTATGACTTTATAGAACAAAAGGAACATTTATTGTGGAACTGGGATTGCTGGGAGTGCATTACGATGAAGGTCATCAAAGGTAAGTGAATATTTATAATGCTATTTCTGACTTTTGTTGACTCCACAACATGGCGGGTATCTGTATGGTGGCTGAAGCGCTGTACTCAGATTATCACATGGGCCATAAAGCTTTTTTGAAATCTGACACAGCGGTTGCATTAAGGAGAAGTACATCTTTAATTCTATGCATGACACCTGTATCTTTTATCAACGTTTATGATGAGTATTCCTGTAAATTGATGTGGCTCTCTGCAAAATAACCAGATGTTTTGGAGGCAAAACATTACTGAACATAACGCGCCAATGTAAACTGAGATTTTGGGATATAAATATGAACTTTATCGAACAAAACATACATGTATTGTGTAACATGAAGTCCTATGAGTGCCATCTGATGAAGATCATCAAAGGTTAGTGATTCATTTCATCTCTATTTCTGCTTTTTGTGACTCCTCTCTTTGGAGGGAAAATGGCTGTGTTTTTCTGTGACTAGGCGCTGACCTAACATAATCAGATGGTGTGCTTTCGTCGTAAAGCCTTTTTGAAATCGGACACTGTGGTGGGATTAACAGCACGTTTATCTTTAAAATGGTGTATAATACTTGTATGTTTGAGGAATTTTAATTATGAGATTCCTGTTGTTTGTATTTAGCGCCCTGCATTTTCACTGGCTGTTGTTAAATCGATCAAGAACTTTCAAAGTTTCTTCAAGTGCAGTTGCAAAAACCATCAAGCTCTATGATGATATTGGCTCTCATGAGGACCACCACAGGAAAGGAAGACCCAGAGTTACCTCTGCTGCAAAGGATAAGTTCATTAGAGTTACCAACTCAGATTGCAGCCCAAATAAATGCTTGACAGAGTTCAAGTAATAGACACATCTCAACATCAACTGTTCAGAGGAGATTGCGTGAATCAGACCTTCATGGTCGAATTGCTGCAAAGAAACCACTACTAAAGGACAACAATGACAAGAAGAGACTTTCTTGGGCCAAGAAACACGAGCAATGGGCATTAGACCGGTGGAAATCTGTCCTTTGGTCTGATGAGGTAAATTTTTATATTTTTGGTTCCAACCGCTGTGTCTTTGTGAGATGCAAAATAGGTGAACGGATGATCTCTGCATGTGTGGTTCCCACCGTGAAGCATGGAGCAGGAGGTGTGATGGAGAGGGGTTGCTTTGCTGGTGACACTGTCATTGATTTAGATAGAAACACATGCCAGGTGAAGCTGGTTGAGGGAATACCAAAAGTGCAAAGCTGTCATCAAGGCAAAGGGTGGCTCCTTTGAAGAATCTGATATATATTTTGATTTGTTTATTACTTTTTTGGTTACAACAAGATTTCAGAGTTTTGATGTCTTCACTATTACTCTATAATGTAGAAAATAGAAAAAATATTTTAAAAATGGAATGTATCAGGTTTGAAGGTAAGACCCAGATGCAGACTGTGTCGGAGTAACAATGTTTATTAAGGCAACAGGGCAGGCAGTGGTCGAAATCCAGAGTTGTTGGGGAAAGGTACAGAACGGCAGGCAGGTTCAGGGTTGGGTCAGGCATAGTGGTCAGGCAGGTGGGCTCAGAGACAGGGCAGGCAAGGGTCAAAACCAGGAGGCTGAAAAAACGAGAGTCTGGGGAGAAGCAGCAGCTAAGACGAAAAACGCTGGTTGACTTGGCAAAAGAAGACGAACTGGCAACAGACAGAGAACACAGATATAAATATACAGGGGATAATGGGAAAATGACAAAGGGCTGTGTGAGACATGGGTTTTACTCTGGACACATGAAAGGTGGGATGTAAGGGAACACCCCCCTGAAATGGACAAAAATGAACGGGATCATATTGGCACCGTACGAAACATATACACGATGGACAATGCCACACAATTGGACGTCGTTTCATTCAAAATTGATTGCAAATATGGCAAAAATCCAATAGATGGCGAGTGCACTAAACCGTAATTTTTCATATTGCAAATGTAACACAAGTCAAGACCCAAGAGTAAAATTTTGAAAATTTGAATAAATATTATCGCCCCCTTAAAAAAGTGCTTTCTGGACCGTTTTATTTAGATTTTTTTTGTCAATTACACATGTATAAGAACTGCATGAACATACTTTTGTCAAATGTTATTATCATCATTTTCTTTTACTTGTCCAAATGGCACATGTTTTGTCCATTTGCAATAAGATTTCATAGGAAGTCAAAAGTCAAAAGTCGAAAGTCACATTTTTTGTTGTTGTTGCCAAATGCCATTAGAAATGTCCAAATGCAATATGATAGATTTGAAAGTGCCAAATCAGAATGTTATGTCCATTTGCTATGTATGATCATAGGAAGTCGATTTACAAACCCAAAAGTCAGTGAACCATGTCCAAAAGGCATTTATACATCCCAAATGATATATAGCACTATGTTAAGCCACGAATCAACCTAGATAGTATATTTGTCATGTATGATCAGGGAGAAGTGGGACTCTGTTTTCTTAACGATTTTTTGAAAAGTGTCCAAAATGACAAGGGGCTCCCTACCCAACCGTGGACCCCTTGCTACCCCGTAGTGGCATTAAAAAACATTTTATAAATGTGCTCCTGGTAACCCGTTCCAATCACCAGGTGCACGGCTGTCCATTTGCAATATCTTTCAATGGGCATTTACCATCACGAATTTGACATGCTCAAAAATACTGCAGAAATGCAAAATTGACTGGCCTGATGAACTCGGGATGGCCGGGCAGTGATAGTGGTTCCTCTCCATCGCTCGTTGTCTTGATTTCATCATGTCCATTTGGTGATGTTTTTTCACTGTTGAATCATATTGCAAATGTACTGTGCATTTGCAATATGTTTCAATGGGCATTTACCATCACGAATTTGACATGCTCAAAAAAACTTCAGGACTGCGAAATTGACTGGTCCGATGAACTCGGGATGGCCAGGCAGTGATTCTGGTTCCTCTCCATCGCTCGGTGGTGTTGATTTCAGAATGTCATTTTGGTGATGGTACCTCACTGTTTAAAAAGTAGCAACAAATATTAAAAAGTATTGAAACATTTCAAATAAATTGTTTCAACGGTATTGATGGTATTGAAAAACCATCCCTGGCTATTTAACATGTACCCCAGTATGCGGTTTACCACCTAAACCTAATCTCAGCACAGAGTGCTCCCATGACGCACAGAGCACACCCTTAGTATAGCATTGTCGAATCAAACAAACTTTGTAACAGCAGTCAATCAAATGTCAAATGACCAAAGATGTCATGTTTGCTCAATAACCTTCTTCAACGATTGCAAAATCAAGTTGATAATTATACAGATATCAGATCAGCCAGGGCCAGCGCCATAACGAATCAGTTGGACAGGCATTTGATTTCAATAGGGTCACGTTCTTTTCACTGTAAAAAAAAATGTAATGGGTTTTATAGTAAGGCTGGACAAAGTTGAATGACAGTTTAACGGATGCCCCGCCTAACTTTTCTCCCAACAGGCGAAGTGCAGATGTTTCATTTCTCTCTCATGCAGTCATGGCTGAAGCCAGCAGAAATTCATACTGTTTATATGTCCAGGATAAATGTGGGACGTCCCTCATTATAAACAAACAGTTGGTTAAAAACAAACAATGAAGCTGATGGGCCACACCCTGAAGAAGGCAGTGATGCCGAAACGTTGAAAATCAATTACTGGGAGTTTATAGATGGAGTGTGCAACGTTCTTTATTTTGAGAGTCCATACATGTGAACCACCATACATTTTGTTAATTTACATTATTTTAAAATAAGTTTTCTTAATTTGGAAAACATTATCTGCCAATTTAACAAACACACAAAGACACAAGAAATTAGCTAATTTAAAAAGTTATATTTGAATAGCAAAATACAATTATTCAATAAAAAGCATGTGGGAAACTGTTTATGATGGTGTATCGTTATTAATTGAAGCATTATGAACATCAGGATAATAGTAACATCACAGTCAAAGGAAGGGTGGGCTCAAGAACATCACTGTCACAGGAAGGGTGGGCTCACGAACATCACTGTCTCAGGAAGGGTGGGCTCAAGAACATCACTGTCTCAGGAAGGGTGGGCTCAAGAACATCACTGTCACAGGAAGGGTGGGCTCACGAACATCACTGTCTCAGGAAGGGTGGGCTCAAGAACATCACTGTCTCAGGAAGGGTGGGCTCACGAACATCACTGTCTCAGGAAGGGTGGGCTCACAAACATCACTGTCTCAGGAAGGGTGGGCTCAAGAACATCACTGTCACAGGAAGGGTGGGCTCACAAACATCACTGTCTCAGGAAGGGTGGGCTCACGAACATCACTGTCTCAGGAAGGGTGGGCTCAAGAACATCACTGTCTCAGGAAGGGTGGGCTCAAGAACATCACTTTCTCAGGAAGGGTGGGCTCAAGAATATCACTGTCTCAGGAAGGGTGGGCTCAAGAACATCACTGTCACAGGAGGGGTGGGCTCAAGAACATCACTGACTCAGGAAGGGTGGGCTCAAGAACATCACTGTCACAGGAGGGGTGGGCTCAAGAATGTCACTGTCTCATGAGGGGTGTGCTCAAGAACATCACTTTCACAGGAAGGGTGGACTCAAGAACATCACTGTCACAGGAAGGGTGGGCTCAAGAACATCACTGTCTCAGGACGTGTGGGCTCAACAACATCACTTTCACAGGAAGGGTGGGCTCAAGAACGTCACTGTCTCATGAGGGGTGGGCTCAAGAACATCACTGTCTCAGGAGGGGTGGGCTCAAGAACATCACTGACTCAGGAAGGGTGGGCTCAAGAACATCACTGTCTCAGGACGTGTGGGCTCAAGAACATCATAGTCTCAGGACGTGTGGGCTCAAGAACATCACTAGTCTCAGGAACATCACTGACTGGGAAGGGTGGGCTCAAGAACATCACTTTCACAGGAAGGAAGGGTGGGCTCAAGAACATCACTGTCTCAGGAAGGGTGGGCTCAAGAACATCACTGTCTCAGGAAGGGTGGACTCAAGAACATCACTGTCTCAGGAGGGGTGGGCTTAAGAACATCACTGTCAGTCAAGAACATCACTGTCTCAGGACTCTCAAGAACATCACTACAGGAAGGCTGGGCTCAAGAACATCACTGTCTGTCACAGGAAGGGTGTGGCTCAACATCACTGAAGGTCAGGAAGGGTGGGCTCAAGAACGTCAAGAACATCACTGACTCAGGAAGGGTGGGCTCAAGAACATCACTGTCACAGGAGGGGTGGGCTCAGGAACATCACTGTCACAGGAAGGGTGGGCTCAATAACATCACTGTCTCGGGAAGGGTGGGCTCAAGAACATAACTGTCTCAGGAAGGGTGGGCTCAAGAACATCACTGTCTCACGAGAGGTGGGCTTAAGAACATCACTGTCAGAGTAAAGGTGGGCTCAAGAACATCACTGTCTCAGGACGTGTGGGCTCAAGAACATCACTTTCACATGAAGGGTAGGCTCAAGAACGTCACTGTCTCAGTGGGCTCAAGAACATCACATGTCAGGAACAAGAACATCACTGTCACAGTAAGGGTGGGCTCAAGAACATCACTGTCACAGTAAGGGTGGGCTCAAGAACATCACTGTCACAGGAGGGGTGGGCTCAAGAACATCACTGTCTCAGGAAGGGTGGGCTCAAGAACATCACTGTCTCAGGAGGTTGGGCTCAAGAACATCACTGTCACAGGAAGGGTGGGCTCAAGAACATCACTGTCTCAGGAAGGGTGGACGTGTCACAGGGGTGGGCTCAAGAACATCACTGTCTCAGGAGGGGTGGGCTCAAGAACATCACTGTCACTGGGCTCTCATCACTGTCTCAGGAAGGGTGGCTCAAGAACATCACTGTCTCAGGGGGTGGGCGAACATCACTGTGGGCTCAAGAACATCACTGTCTCAGGACCTGTGGGCTCAAGAACATCACTTTCACAGGAAGGGTGGACTCAAGAACATCACTGTCACAGGAAGGGTGGGCTCAAGAACATCACTGTCTCAGGACGTGTGGGCTCAAGAACATCATAGTCTCAGGACGTGTGGGCTCAAGAACATCACTGCCACCTGAAGGGTGGGCTCAAGAACATCACTGTCTCAGGACGTGAGGGCTCAAGAACATCACTTTCACAGGAAGGGTGGACTCAAGAACATCACTGTCACAGGAAGGGTGGGCTCACGAACATCACTGTCTCAGGAAGGGTGGGCTCAAGAACATCACTGTCTCAGGAAGGGTGGGCTCAAGAACATCACTGTCACAGGAAGGGTTGGCTCACGAACATCACTGTCTCAGGAAGGGTGGGCTCAAGAACATCACTGTCTCAGGAAGGGTGGGCTCACGAACATCACTGTCTCAGGAAGGGTGGGCTCACAAACATCACTGTCTCAGGAAGGGTGGGCTCAAGAACATCACTGTCACAGGAAGGGTGGGCTCACAAACATCACTGTCTCAGGAAGGGTGAGCTCACGAACATCACTGTCTCAGGAAGGGTGGGCTCAAGAACATCACTGTCTCAGGAAGGGTGGTCTCAAGAAGATCACTTTCTCAGGAAGGGTGGGCTCAAGAATATCACTGTCTCAGGAAGGATGGGCTCAAGAACATCACTGTCACAGGAGGGATGGGCTCAAGAACATCACTGACTCAGGAAGGGTGGGCTCAAGAACATCACTGTCACAGGAGGGGTGGGCTCAAGAATGTCACTGTCTCATGAGGGGTGTGCTCAAGAACATCACTTTCACAGGAAGGGCTCAAGAACATCATAGTCTCAGGACGTGTGGGCTCAAGAACATCACTTTCACAGGAAGGGTGGGCTCAAGAACGTCACTGTCTCATGAGTGGTGTGCTGAAGAACATCACTGTCTCAGGAGGGGTGGGCTAAGAACATCACTGACTCAGGAAGGGTGGGCTCAAGAACATCACTGTCTCTGGAACGGTGGGCTCAAGGACGTCACTGTCACAGTAAGGGTGGGCTAAAGAACATCACTGTCACAGGAGGGGTGGGCTCAAGAACATCACTGTCTCAGGAAGGGTGGGCTCAAGAACATCACTGTCACAGGAAGGGTGGGCTCAAGAAAATCACTGTCTCAGGAAGGGTGTGCTCAAGAACATAACTGTCACAGGAAGGGTGGGCTCAAGAACATCACTGTCTCAGGAGGGGTGGGCTCAAGAGCATCACTGTCTCAGGAGTTTGGGCTCAAGAACATCACTTTCACAGGAAGGGTGGACTCAAGAACATCACTGTCACAGGAAGGGTGGGCTCACGAACATCACTGTCTCAGGAAGGGTGGGCTCAAGAACATCACTGTCTCAGGAAGGGTGGGCTCAAGAACATCACTGTCACAGGAAGGGTGGGCTCACGAACATCACTGTCTCAGGAAGGGTGGGCTCAAGAACATCACTGTCTCAGGAAGGGTGGGCTCACGAACATCACTGTCTCAGGAAGGGTGGGCTCACAAACATCACTGTCTCAGGAAGGGTGGGCTCAAGAACATCACTGTCACAGGAAGGGTGGGCTCACAAACATCACTGTCTCAGGAAGGGTGGGCTCACGAACATCACTGTCTCAGGAAGGGTGGGCTCAAGAACATCACTGTCTCAGGAAGGGTGGGCTCAAGAACATCACTTTCTCAGGAAGGGTGGGCTCAAGAATATCACTGTCTCAGGAAGGATGGGCTCAAGAACATCACTGTCACAGGAGGGGTGGGCTCAAGAACATCACTGACTCAGGAAGGGTGGGCTCAAGAACATCACTGTCACAGGAGGGGTGGGCTCAAGAATGTCACTGTCTCATGAGGGGTGTGCTCAAGAACATCACTTTCACAGGAAGGGCTCAAGAACATCATAGTCTCAGGAAGGGTGGGTCACTCAAGGGCTCAACATCACTTTCACAGGAAGGGTGGGCTCAAGAACGTCACTGTCTCATGAGGGTGTGCTCAAGAAGGGTGGGCTCACATCACTGTCTCAGGAAGCGTGTGGGCTCAAGAACACTCATGTCTCAGGAACATCACTGTGGGGCTCAAGAACATCACTGTCTCAGGAAGTGTGGGCTCAAGAACATCACTGTCACAGTAAGGGTGGGCTCAAGAACATCACTGTCACAGGAGGGGTGGGCTCAAGAACATCACTGTCTCAGGAAGGGTGGGCTCAAGAACATCACTGTCACAGGAAAGGTGGGCTCACGAACATCACTGTCTCAGGAAGGGTGGGCTCAAGAACATCACTGTGTTAGGAAGGGTGGGCTCAAGAACATCACTGTCACAGGAAGGGTGGGCTCACGAACATCACTGTCTCAGGAAGGGTGGGCTCAAGATCATCACTGTCTCAGGAAGGGTGGGCTCACGAACATCACTGTCTCAGGAAGGGTGGGCTCAAGAACATCACTGTCACAGGAAGGGTGGGCTCACAAACGTCACTGTCTCAGGAAGGGTGGGCTCACGAACATCACTGTCTCAGGAAGGGTGGGCTCAAGAACATCACTGTCTCAGGAAGGGTGGGCTCAAGAACATCACTTTCTCAGGAAGGGTGGGGTCAAGAAAATCACTGTCACAGGAGGGGTGGGCTCAAGAACATCACTGACTCAGGAAGGGTGGGCTCAAGAACATCACTGTCACAGGAGGGGTGGGCTCAAGAATGTCACTGTCTCATGAGGGGTGTGCTCAAGAACATCACTTTCACAGGAAGGGCTCAAGAACATCATAGTCTCAGGACGTGTGGGCTCAAGAACATCACTTTCACAGGAAGGGTGGGCTCAAGAACGTCACTGTCTCATGAGGGTGTGCTCAAGAACATCACTGTCTCAGGGCGTGTGGGCTCAATAACATCATAGTCTCAGGACGTGTGGGCTCAAGAACATCACTGTCTCGGGAACGGTGGGCTCAAGAACATCACTGTCACAGTAAGGGTGGGCTCAAGTACATCACTGTCACAGGAGGGGTGGTCTCAAGAACATCACTGTCTCAGGAAGGGTGGGCTCAAGAACATCACTGTCACAGGAAGGGTGGGCTCAAGAACATCACTGTCACAGGAAGGGTGGGCTCAAGAACATCACTGTCTCAGGAGGGGTGGGCTCAAGAGCATCACTGTCTCAGGAGGTTGGGCTCAAGAACATCACTGTCACAGGAAGGGTGGGCTCAAGAACATCACTGTCTCAGGGCGTGTGGGCTCAAGAACATCATAGTCTCAGGAAGGGTGGGCTCAAGAACGCCACTGTCTCATGAGGGGTGTGCTCAAGAACGTCACTGTCTCAGGGCGTGTGGGCTCAATAACATCATAGTCTCAGGACCTGTTGGCTCAAGAACATCACTTTCACAGGAAGGGTGGACTCAAGAACATCACTGTCACAGGAAGGGTGGGCTCAAGAACATCACTGTCTCAGGACGTGTGGGCTCAAGAACATCATAGTCTCAGGACGTGTGGGCTCAAGAACATCACTTTCACAGGAAGGGTGGTCTCAAGAACATCACTGACTCAGGAAGGGTGGGCTCAAGAACATCACTGTCTCAGGAGGGGTGGGCTCAAGAACATCACTGACTCAGGAAGGGTGGGCTCAAGAACATCACTGTCTCAGGACGTGTGGGCTCAAGAACATCATAGTCTCAGGACGTGTGGGCTCAAGAACATCACTTTCACAGGAAGGGTGGTCTCAAGAACATCACTGACTCGGGAAGGGTGGGCTCAAGAACATCACTTTCTCAGGAGGGGTGGGCTCAAGAACATCACTGACTCAGGAAGGGTGGGCTCAAGAACATCACTGTCTCAGGAAGGGTGGGCTCAAGAACATCACTGTCTCAGGAAGGGTGGACTCAAGAACATCACTGTCTCACGAGGGGTGGGCTTAAGAACATCACTGTCAGAGTAAGGGTGGGCTCAAGAACATCACTGTCTCAGGACGTGTGGGCTCAAGAACATCACTTTCACAGGAAGGCTGGGCTCAAGAACGTCACTGTCTCATGAGGGGTGTGCTCAAGAACATCACTGACTCAGGAAGGGTGGGCTCAAGAACATCACTGTCACAGGAGGGGTGGGCTCAGGAACATCACTGTCACAGGAAGGGTGGGCTCAATAACATCACTGTCTCGGGAAGGGTGGGCTCAAGAACATAACTGTCTCAGGAAGGGTGGGCTCAAGAACATCACTGTCTCACGAGAGGTGGGCTCAAGAACATCACTGTCAGAGGAAGGTGGGCTCAAGAACATCACTGTCTCAGGACGTGTGGGCTCAAGAACATCACTTTCACATGAAGAACTCAAGAACGTCACTGTCTCAGGAGGGGTGGGCTCAAGAACATCACTGACTCAGGAAGGTGGGCTCAAGAACATCACTGTCAGGAAGGTGGGCACTGTCAGGGGTGGGCTCAAGAACATCACTGTCACAGGGTGGAACATCACTGTCACAGGAAGGGTGGGCTCAAGAACATCACTGTCTCAGGAAGGGGTGGCCAAGAACATGTCAAGAACATCACTGACAGTAAGGGTGGGAACTGGGCTCAAGAACATCACTGTCTCAGGAAGGGTGGACTCAAGAACATCACTGTCACAGTAAGGGTGGGCTCAAGAACATCACTGTCTCAGGAGGGGTGGGCTCAAGAACATCACTGTCACAGGAAGGGTGGGCTCATCACTGTCTCAGGAAGGGCGGGCTCAAGAACATCACTGTCACAGGAAGGGTGGGCTCAAGAACATCACTGTCACAGGAGAACATCACTTTCACAGGAAGGCTGGGCTCAGGAACATCACTGAACATCACAGGAAGGGTGGGCTCAAGAACATCACTGTCACAGGAGGGGTGGGCTCAGGAACATCACTGTCACAGGAAGGGTGGGCTCAATAACATCACTGTCTCGGGAAGGGTGGGCTCAAGAACATAACTGTCTCAGGAAGGGTGGGCTCAAGAACATCACTGTCTCACGAGAGGTGGGCTTAAGAACATCACTGTCAGAGTAAAGGTGGGCTCAAGAACATCACTGTCTCAGGACGTGTGGGCTCAAGAACATCACTTTCACATGAAGGGTAGGCTCAAGAACGTCACTGTCTCAGGAGGGGTGGGCTCAAGAACATCACTGACACAGGAAGTGTGGGCTCAAGAACATCACTGTCTCAGGAACGGTGGGCTCAAGAACATCACTGTCACAGTAAGGGTGGGCTCAAGAACATCACTGTCACAGTAAGGGTGGGCTCAAGAACATCACTGTCACAGGAGGGGTGGACTCAAGAACATCACTGTCACAGGAAGGGTGGGCTCAAGAACATCACTGTCTCAGGAGGGGTGGGCTCAAGAACATCACTGACTCAGGAAGGGTGGGCTCAAGAACATCACTGTCTCAGGAAGGGTGGGCTCAAGAACATCACTGTCTCAGGAAGGGTGGACTCAAGAACATCACTGTCACAGTAAGGGTGGGCTCAAGAACATCACTGTCACAGGAGGGGTGGGCTCAAGAACATCACTGTCACAGGAAGGGTGGGCTCAATAACATCACTGTCTCAGGAAGGGCGGGCTCAAGAACATCACTGTCTCACGAGGGGTGGGCTTAAGAACATCACTGTCAGAGTAAGGGTGGGCTCAAGAACATCACTGTCTCAGAACGTGTGGGCTCAAGAACATCACTTTCACAGGAAGGGTGGGCTCAAGAACGTCACTGTCTCATGAGGGGTGTGCTCAAGAACATCACTGTCTCAGGAGGGGTGGGCTCAAGAACATCACTGACTCAGGAAGGGTGGGCTCAAGAACATCACTGTCACAGGAAGGGTGGGCTCAAGAACATCACTGTCTCTGGAACGGTGGGCTCAAGGACGTCACTGTCACAGTAAGGGTGGGCTAAAGAACATCACTGTCACAGGAGGGGTGGGCTCAAGAACATCACTGTCTCAGGAAGGGTGGGCTCAAGAACATCACTGACCCAGGAAGGGTGGGCTCAAGAACATCACTGTCTCAGGAAGGGTGGGCTCAAGAACATCACTGTCTCACGAGGGGTGGGCTTAAGAACATCACTGTCAGAGTAAGGGTGGGCTCAAGAACATCACTGTCTCAGAACGTGTGGGCTCAAGAACATCACTGTCTCAGGAGGGGTGGGCTCAAGAACATCACTGACTCAGGAAGGGTGGGCTCAAGAACATCACTGTCTCAGGAAGGGTGGGCTCAAGAACATCACTGTCTCAGGAAGGGTGGACTCAAGAACATCACTGTCACAGTAAGGGTGGGCTCAAGAACATCACTGTCACAGGAGGGGTGGGCTCAAGAACATCACTGTCACAGGAAGGGTGGGCTCAATAACATCACTGTCTCAGGAAGGGCGGGCTCAAGAACATCACTGTCTCACGAGGGGTGGGCTTAAGAACATCACTGTCAGAGTAAGGGTGGGCTCAAGAACATCACTGTCTCAGAACGTGTGGGCTCAAGAACATCACTTTCACAGGAAGGGTGGGCTCAAGAACGTCACTGTCTCATGAGGGGTGTGCTCAAGAACATCACTGTCTCAGGAGGGGTGGGCTCAAGAACATCACTGACTCAGGAAGGGTGGGCTCAAGAACATCACTGTCACAGGAAGGGTGGGCTCAAGAACATCACTGTCTCTGGAACGGTGGTCTCAAGGACGTCACTGTCACAGTAAGGGTGGGCTAAAGAACATCACTGTCACAGGAGGGGTGGGCTCAAGAACATCACTGTCTCAGGAAGGGTGGGCTCAAGAACATCACTGACCCAGGAAGGGTGGGCTCAAGAACATCACTGTCTCAGGAAGGGTGGGCTCAAGAACATCACTGTCTCAGGAAGGGTGGACTCAAGAACATCACTGTCAGAGTAAGGGTGGGCTCAAGAACATCACTGTCACAGGAAGGGTGGGCTCAAGAACATCACTGTCTCGGGAACGGTGGGCTCAAGAACATCACTGTCACAGTAAGGGTGGGCTCAATAACATCATTGTCCCAGGAGGGGTGGGCTCAAGAACATCACTGTCTCAGGAAGGGTGGGCTCAAGAACATCACTGTCTCAGGGCGTGTGGGCTCAAGAACATCATAGTCTCAGGACGTTTGGGCTCAAGAACATCACTTTCACAGGAAGGGTGGACTCAAGAACATCACTGTCACAGGAAGGGTGGGCTCAAGAACATCACTGTCTCAGGATGTGTGGGCTCAAGAACATCATAGTCTCAGGACGTGTGGGCTCAAGAACATCACTGTCAGTATCCCAGTGGTTGACAATGCCAGGAACAAGCGTCAGAGGAACCCTCGCGATGAGAAACTCACCTCTATACCAGACAGCTTTTTCTTCAAACACCTGACCACGGGAGACAAGCACACCACGTGGACCCACTACAGGGGGTTAGTACACACACAATCACACACAAATACACACACACAAACACATTGGGGCTGGGCAAGATGGGCAAAATATATCACAATATTTTTCTTATTTTTGGCAGTATTGTGGTATTTTACGGTATTTAAATGTTCTGAATATTAAAAGTTCTAAATATGTTTTATGAGTAGTGACTGACCCTAGAATGTCAACATATTCATTCTAAGGGATTTTACACTTTTTCATGATTGATAAGACACTGGGGTCCACTTGATCTCCGTCATAACCTAATGAGCACAACAGTATTATATTTTGCAAAACTGTAAGTCACTTCTTATTGCTTTCATACACACATTTTAGCAAAACAGTAAATACAACTCTCTACAAAAGACGCAAAACTCAGTTGAGTAAATCATGACAAACAAAATGTAACATTTGGTCACAGCTGATACAAATTACTCTCATGAATGTGAACCTCGTCTGCACATGTGCCTAACTTCTTTGCACAATTGTTCAATCAGCAATCAGTCCTTATTCATGCATAAAGAGGTCACCTCTGTTGCTGTTTGCAAGAATGTACCAAGTAAAAGGCAGAGGGCAAGGACAAATGAGAGGTAGAGAGGCCCATAGAGGAAAATAGCTCAGCTCTCAGTTAAAATGGAAAAAGATCAAATAAGCCATTTGTTTCTGGATATTCATTATCTTGAGTGACATTGTTTCTGGTTTGGTCATCTTTTGTAAAAAAAAATACATTTTAGGAAAAAATATAAAGCCCATGCTGTGATATTATGTTTACTTGCCTTTTATGGAGCATACTAATTTATAATTAAAGTATCAACAAATGGCACAGACATTGCTAGGGGTATATTGATAGTTGATTTGTGTCATGTATTTCATGTTTTGAATGGAGGGAGTTGATTTGTGTCATGTATTTCATGTTTTGAATGGAGGGAGTTGATTTGTGTCATGTATTTCATGTTTTGATGGAGGTAGTTGATTTGTGTCATGTATTTCATGTTTTGAATGGAGGGAGTTGATTTGTGTCATGTATTTCATGTTTTGATGGAGGATGTTGATTTGTGTCATGTATTTCATGTTTTGATGGAGGATGTTGATTTGTGTCATGTATTTCATGTTTTGATGGAGGTAGTTGATGGACATGAGGCTCAGCCACGTAACACACCACTTAGACCTACTGACTTAAAAGCTTGTGTCTAGTTTGACTGTTATGCACCAACCTATATGCTATGGTAGGGACTGGTCAGATGCTATCAGATGGTATCAAAAGTTTCCAGTAAGCATGCCAGTACCACTTTTCCTGGTATGTGTATTTGTGCTGATCTTCTCTCCAGGTGTCTGACTCAGTGAGTGGACAGACGGTGGTGGATCCTAAAGGTTACCTCACTGACCTCAACTCTATGATCCCCACACACGGAGGAGACATCAGGGGAGTAGCCCCGGATTATAAGCACACACACACGCACATTTGGACACACATTTGTTGCGTATCTGTATCTCTGTCTGTATTGTTGACTGTCTTTTTGTGTGTGTTTGTGTGGATCACATTGGCCAGGCTAGAGGAGGTGACTGGTAAACTACAGATGACCAGGGACCTCATCATGAAGGGCATCGATATGTGCCCCAAGGTAACATGCGCACGCACACAATGTATAGTAGCTTTTTGTAATACACTTCTGGCTTCCCATGGCGTGTATCTGTATATTTTGGTTGGTGTATGAGATTAAATGAGGCCTTCAGTTTCTCCACCAGTCAGTGTCAGTGCTGGTCTGGTTAGATCTACAGACATTAGGGGTGGGCTGGCCTGACTACCCTGTGTTAGATTATCGGTCTAGGCCTCTCTGGCTGTCTGGAATGTGCAAAGTACTACAGGTTTATGATATACTGTACCTCAAACTGCTTTACCTCATTGGTGGTGGCAATAATTGATGTGACTGCTAGGCTACAACCAGCGGAATCAGCAGCATTGTCAAGAGTGAACCTCCATGTAAGCATTTAATTGTAATGTGTACCATGTGTATCATGTGCATATGACAAATAAACATGACTTGACTCAACCAAGGCACTGATGGTCCAGGCTGTGTGTGTGAGATTAATGTGTGTGTTTTGTCCCCAGAGTGAGGATGTGTGGCTGGAGTCTGCCAGGCTGGAGCTAGGGGATACGGCCAAGGCAGTGGAGGCCTAGGCTTTGTGTCACCTCCCCACGTCTGTACGCATCTACATCAGAGCTGTGCTGGAGACCGATGTCAGGGCCAAGAAACGTGTCCTCAGGAAGGGTGAGTGACTGTCTGTGCCCTGTCAAAGCTACAATGATGCAAACCAGTTTCTCACACCTGTCCAGAGAGATCACTCCAGATTCAAGTCAAATTTGGCATTAAAACCACTAGAGGCAACAATAAAAAAACAACTCATGATGAGTGCCCAGATTGAACCAATGGTCTGTGGAGCAGGAGCCTGCTTCTTAGACCACTGCAGCATCCGTGAGTTATCAAGGCGAGTCTTAGTAAATAGCTCAACTTATACCATGAAGCTGTATTTCTGTTTTAGCCCTATCGAAAAACCTTCATCATTAAAGACAGGATTTTAGTCGCCTGGAACTTCGGCAACAGTGTAAGTCTTTTTCAAACCTCCAGCTTTGGACTGGATGTGTCAATGTGTAGTTCACACTCAATTAGCCACAAAATCCCTAGTTTGAAAGTGACTGTTTTCTGGAAGCTGTGTGCTGCAATTTTCCCTAAATTTTTCTCCATGTGGGCCAGCCCCCTAGCAATTTGAGTTTCAGCCAATGAACTTCAGCCCCCTGCCATTTGAGTGACCGCTAGCTAGTTGAACACACAGCAGAGTAAGAGAACGATGATGTGATGCACTTATATGCCCAAGATATGCCATTTTCAGGGACTCGTGAGCACTACTTTCAGAACTACAGGCTAAAAAGTATACAAAAGTACCAGAGAATCTCTTAACCCATTCTGAATGAACGACTTTACAACCGTAAAGTACCAGAGAATCTCTTAACCCATTCTGAATGAATGACTTTACAACCGTAAAGTACCAGAGAATCTCTTAACCCATTCTGAATGAACGACTTTACAACCGTAAAGTACCAGAGAATTTCTTAACCCATTCTGAATGAACGACTTTACAACCGTAAAGTACCAGAGAATCTCTTAACCCATTCTGAATGAACGACTTTACAACCGTAAAGTACCAGAGAATCTCTTAACCCATTCTGAATGAACGACTTTACAAGCGTAAAGTACCAGAGAATCTCTTAACCCATTCTGAATGAATGACTTTACAACCGTAAAGTACCAGAGAATCTCTTAACCCATTCTGAATGAACGACTTTACAACCGTAAAGTACCAGAGAATCTCTTAACCCATTCTGAATGAATGACTTTACAACCGTAAAGTACCAGAGAATCTCTTAACCCATTCTGAATAAATGACTTTACAAACGTAAAGTACCAGAGAATCTCTTAACCCATTCTGAATAAATGACTTTACAACCGTAAAGTACCAGAGAATCTCTTAACCCATTCTGAATAAATGACTTTACAACCATAAAGTACCAGAGAATCTCTTAACCCATTCTGAATAAATTACTTTACAACCGTAAAGTTCCGGAGCTCGTGAGGGATGTGTACAGGACGTCGCCACGAGGGTCAACAGTGAGCACTATTACCATCAAGTACTGTATTCTTTGGTTTTGCTCGGGCGTTGTGGATGGGGATGGCTGATGGGCGTAAGCCATAAACTCTGGCCCCGAGGGTTTGTGCTTTCAATCCCAGTAATAGGCACTTGATTTTGTAACTTTGAAATATGTCATTTGGAGAAAGGTGGAAAATCGTCTAATTCTGCAGTGCGACTGAGACCTTTTGCCACATTTCAGGCTTCAAACATAAAGATATAAAACTGTATTTTTGTGAAGAATCAACAACAAGTGGGACACAATCATGAAGTGGAACGACATTTATTGGATATTTCAAACTTTTTTAACAAATCAAAAACTGAAAAATTGGGCGTGCAAAATTATTCAGCCCCTTTACTTTCAGTGCAGCAAACTCTCTCCAGAAGTTCAGTGAGGATCTCTGAATGATCCAATGTTGACCTAAATGACTAATGATGATAAATACAATACACCTGTGTGTAATCAAGTCTCCGTATAAATGCACCTGCACTGTGATAGTCTCAGGGGTCCGTTAAAAGCACAGAGAGCATCATGAAGAACAAGGAACACACCAGGCAGGTCCGAGATACTGTTTTGAAGAAGTTTAAAGCCGGATTTGGATACAAAAAGATTTCCCAAGCTTTAAACATCCCAAGGAGCACTGTGCAAGCGATAATATTGAAATGGAAGGAGTATCAGACCACTGCAAATCTACCAAGACCTGGCCGTCCCTCTAAACTTTCAGCTCATGCAAGGAGAAGACTGATCAAAGATGCAGCCAAGAGGCCCATGATCACTCTGGATGAACTGCAGAGATGTACAGCTGAGGTGGGAGACTCTGTCCATAGGACAACAATCAGTCGTATATTGCACAAATCTGGCCTTTATGGAAGAGTGGCAAGAAGAAAGCCATTTCTTAAAGATATCCATAAAAAGTGTCGTTTAAAGTTTGCCACAAGCCACCTGGAAGACACACCAAACATGTGGAAGAAGGTGCTCTGGTCAGTTGAAACCAAAATTGAACTTTTTGGCAACAATGCAAAACGTTATGTTTGGCGTAAAAACAACACAGCTCATCACCCTGAACACACCATCCCCACTGTCAAACATGGTGGTGGCAGCATCATGGTTTGGGCCTGCTTTTCTTCAGCAGGGACAGGGAAGATGGTTAAAATTGATGGGAAGATGGATGGAGCCAAATACAGGACCATTCTGGAAGAAAACCTGATGGAGTCTGCAAAAGACCTGAGACTGGGACGGAGATTTGTCTTCCAACAAGACAATGATCCAAAACATAAAGCAAAATCTAGAATGGAATGGTTAAAAAATAAACATATCCAGGTGGTAGAATGGCCAAGTCAAAGTCCAGACCTGAATCCAATCGAGAATCTGTGGAAAGAACTGAAAACTGCTGTTCACAAATGATCTCCATCCAACCTCACTGAGCTCGAGCTGTTTTGCAAGGAGGAATGGGGAAAAAATGTCAGTCTCTCGATGTGCAAAACTGATAGACATAACCCAAGCGACTTACAGCTGTAATCGCAGCAAAAGGTGGCGCTACAAAGTATTAACTTAAGGGGGCTGAATAATTTTGCACGCCCAATTTTTCAGTTTTTGATTTGTTAAACAAGTTTGAAATATCCAATAAATGTCGTTCCACTTCATGATTGTGTCCCACTTGTTGTTGATTCTTCACAAAAAAATACAGTTTTATATCTTTATGTTTGAAGCCTGAAATGTGGCAAAAGGTCGCAAAGTTCAAGGGGGCCGAATACTTTCGCAAGGCACTGTACACCCCGTCATGGTGTCAATGCCGTGTAAGCCCTGATCCATTACACAGTGCAGTTCCCAGCAGTATTCCTCTGTGACAGAGATTGATGTTATGCATCCTATGAAGGTGTTAGCAGCCTACATACATGTCTGGGCTGCCCTCTGTCTGTCTGACTGTATTTCACCAAAGAAAGAAAAAAAGATTTCTCCATCACAGTGTGCCTCTCCAGGCTATTAGGCAATGTGTTGATATTAGCATGGCAATTGCCATGATTACATTACGAAATAAAGTGTTTCTGCATCGATGTGTGTCAATTCAAGTACAGGGAGTAGGCACTGCAGAGCTGAAATAAACACTGACTTGATCCAGCTTAAAAGAGACAAGGTCATATCATAATGTCTCCCAGCACAGTCTATTTAAAGGTCTACCCACTCATAAATCAGAGATGATTGAAGAGATCCGTCTTTAAATGGTAGAGGAGCCCTGGTGGTGTTTTGTAAGAAGACTGGGGACATGGTGTATCCATATAGATCTGTAGTTTTATTTTATAGGCCTCTTCACTCAAGTGGCACTTGCATTTCACTGGCCTGCCTGTTTGGCACAGGATACACATGGTACACAGTACGTGTGTAACAGCTCTGGAGAATGTATCTGTGGAAGACTGCTGTGGAGCTGTGGCTGGCACGGTTGGAATGTACAGTGCCTTGCGAAAGTATTCGGCCCCCTTGAACTTTGCGACCTTTTGCCACATTTCAGGCTTCAAACATAAAGATATAAAACTATATTTTTTTGTGAAGAATCAAAAACAAGTGGGACACAATCATGAAGTGGAACGACATTTATTGGATATTTCAAACTTTTTTAACAAATCAAAAACGGAAAAATTGGGCGTGCAAAATTATTCAGCCCCTTTACTTTCAGTGCAGCAAACACTCTCCAGAAGTTCAGTGAGGATCTCTGAATGATCCAATGTTGACCTAAATGACTAATGATGATAAATACAATACACCTGTGTGTAATCAAGTCTCCGTATAAATGCACCTGCACTGTGATAGTCTCAGAGGTCCGTTAAAAGCGCAGAGAGCATCATGAAGAACAAGGAACACACCAGGCAGGTCCGAGATTCTGTTGTGAAGAAGTTTAAAGCCGGATTTGGATACAAAAAGATTTCCCAAGCTTTAAACATCCCAAGGAGCACTGTGCAAGCGATAATATTGAAATGGAAGGAGTATCAGACCACTGCAAATCTACCAAGACCTGGCCGTCCCTCTAAACCTTCAGCTCATTCAAGGAGAAGACTGATCAGAGATGCAGCCAAGAGGCCCATGATCACTCTGGATGAACTGCAGAGATGTACAGCTGAGGTGGGAGACTCTGTCCATAGGACAACAATCAGTCGTATATTGCACAAATCTGGCCTTTATGGAAGAGTGGCAAGAAGAAAGCCATTTCTTAAAGATATCCATAAAAAGTGTAGTTTAAAGTTTGCCACAAGCCACCTGGGAGACACACCAAACATGTGGAAGAAGGTGCTCTGGTCAGATGAAACCAAAATTGAACTTTTTGGCAACAATGCAAAACGTTATGTTTGGTGTAAAAGCAACACACCATCCCCACTGTCAAACATGGTGGTGGCAGCATCATGGTTTGGGCCTGCTTTTCTTCAGCAGGGACAGGGAAGATGGTTAAAATTGATGGGAAGATGGATGGAGCCAAATACAGGACCATTCTGGAAGAAAACCTGATGGAGGTTGCAAAAGACCTGAGACTGGGACAGAGATTTGTCTTCCAACAAGACAATGATCCAAAACATAAAGCAAAATCTACAATGGAATGGTTCAAAAATAAACATATCCAGGTGTTAGAATGGCCAAGTCAAAGTCCAGACCTGAATCCAATCGAGAATCTGTGGAAAGAACTGAAAACTGCTGTTCACAAATGCTCTCCATCCAACCTCACTGAGCTCGAGCTGTTTTGCAAGGAGGAATGGGAAAAAATGTCAGTCTCTCGATGTGCAAAACTGATACAGACATACCCCAAGCGACTTACAGCTGTAATCGCAGCAAAAGGTGGCGCTAGAAAGTATTAACTTAAGGGGGCTGAATAATTTTGCACGCCCAATTTTTCAGTTTTTTATTTGTTAAACAAGTTTGAAATATCCAATAAATGTCGTTCCACTTCATGATTGTGTCCCACTTGTTGTTGATTCTTCACAAAAAAATACAGTTTTATATCTTTATGTTTGAAGCCTGAAATGTGGCAAAAGGTCGCAAAGTTCAAGGGGGCCGAATACTTTCGCAAGGCACTGTATGAGAACGCTAGACGTGTTGTGAACAGGCGTGTCGTGAACAAGGCCCAGGATAAACATCCCTATGGACTGTCACATATGGATCACTGCCGCCAAGTTGGAGGAGGCCAAAGAGAACACTCAAATGGTGGAGAAGAGAACAGTGTATAGTGGTGAGAATCTAGAGCAGGAAACACAGGTGTGCTCCAAAGTTCTGTGTGGTCCACTTCCAGCTCATGGTATTTTCCTGTGACCAACTGAATAAACCAAACAGTCTTGAGCAGCCATAATCCAAAAGCCTTCTGCTGCAACCCAGCATTTTCAAAACCTCTAATTCAGTCTAATTCTCTTCACCTTTTACCCAAATGTTTTCTGCGTTCCCCTTGACTCCACTATGTAAAATGATACTACGGCCACTCCCTCTCTTCCGAGGTGCTGGCATGCCAGAGTAATATGGCACAACTGTTTCCTCTATCATATTTGATCTCTGCAGCACATAACAAACAGCAGGAGACTGCACTTAAACACTGACCTGCGTGTGTGTGCAGGTCAGTGACTGATGTCTTACTGATCTCTGTGCAGTTCAGTGCAATTCACCTCAACTTGCACTTACTGTTTCGCAACTAAGCATTTGACCGCAATTATCTCTCTAATTCCTATCCTTTTTTTAAACTTATTATTCTTTTCCTTCTGACTTCATGGCTCTAAAGTAAAGTGGATGTACAGTGGCCATCTACTGTTCTCTGGCACAGGGATGGGAGTTACAGTTTATTGGAGTGCACAGGGGGAAACATTAAGCACAGGGAGATGGCACTGCAGAGCAAGATCAAACACTGGCTTGATCCATCTCAAAAGAGAAAAGATCATGTCATAATTTCCCCCAGCACAGCTGATTTAAACGTCTACCCACCCATAAATCGGAGATGATTTAATGCTTGTGATTGTAAGAGGATGGGGACATGATGTTTCCACATGATTCATTCTGTTGTTTTGTAGGCCTCTTCACTCAAGTGGCTCCACCATTCCACTGGCCTGCACGACTGTACTAGGCACGGGTCACAAGTTCTCTCTCTCCTTCACTAGGCTCAACAGTGAACACTATTACCATCAAGTAATGTATTCTTGGGTTGAGTGTGACAAGGCAGGCAACGTGCCAGGCGGTGACCCGGGCGATAATTGGTATCGGCATCGAGGAGAGCTGTAAACACACCTGGATGGAGGACGCAGAGAGCGTAAGAATGATGACCATATACCTGTAACCTCTCACTACCCAAATGTACCAAATGCCCAATACTCAGATTACATCAGGAACATTTGGTATATCCACAGTTTGATACATTATTTGTAATTCGTTTTTATTTCAGTGTCTCCCACAGGGTGTTGGTGTGTGTAATGTGACTGTTGTTGTGTTTCAGTGTGTGTCCCATGGGTACTGGAGTGTGCCCGTGCCATCTATGCCCACCCCATGCAGATGTTCCTGAGTGTGTGGCTCAGGTCATCTTACTTCGAAAAGAACCATGGCACCAGGTGTGTGTGTGTGTGTGTGTGTGTGTGTGTGTGTGTGTGTGTGTGTGTGTGTGTGTGTGTGTGTGTGTGTGTGTGTGTGTGTGTGTGTGTGTGTGTCGATGTGTCGGTGTGTGTGTGTGTCGGTGTGTGTGTGTGAAAGCAGAAGTTGAATCAAATGACTACGTGCATTGTAAACTAGAATATTTCAGAGTGGATATCTTCACTGTGGCAATTTTTTATTGGCAGGTGACTCAATAGAAGCCAAATAATTTGATTGGTCGCTTATCTAGGAGTCCGTCTTGTCTTAATGTATAATAGTGATTATATTCACCCTCTTAATGATCCCATTTGGTTAGTTGTGATCAATCACTTTTTCAAAGCCTCTCTTTCCTCTCATACTCTCTCAATTACTCCCTCTTCCCCCTTTCCCCACATCTCCCTCTCATTTCACCTCCTTTCTATCTCTCCATACCTCACCATCTTACTTCTCCTCCATCCCTCCTTGTTACCCCCCATCCCAGGGAGTCTCTGGAGGCTGCAGAGGGTGGTGGCTCACTGTCCTGTGGCTGTTGGGGACCAAGTCCAAGTGGCTGGCTGAGAACTGCCTGCTGCTTGCAGCATTCTGGCTCTGGCCTTCCAAGTGAGAGAGGAACAATGAGCTTGCTAGCTTGAGTAAACATGCTTATTCCAATGTTATCTTTCTTTCTTAACAATAGGGTACACAGCAAAGTGCAAACCAAGATTTGATACAAGCAAAACACATTTCTCCCTTTGTGTCCAGGCTAACCCTAACAGTGAAGAGATATGGTTGGCTGCTGTGAAGCTGGAGTCTGAGAATAATGAAAACGAAGCCCGTCGGCTACTGGCCAAGGTTGTAGCAGTGCTCCTACTTCCAGGGTGAGTCCCAAATGTGGTTGGGTGTGTGATGGAAGATATAAAATATGGTGTGTGCATATTCACATGTGTGAGAGATGACAGGGATTTGAGTTGAGTGGGGGGGAATGTCCTGCTACTCCACTATATGTAACTATAACCTTTAACTGTTAGCCTTAGCCAAGACTCCACTATTGATACAACAAGGTTAATCAGAGCGAGTCCCCTTAGTCATCCATCTTAGTTTGCACAACATCAGTGGCGGTGGGGAGTTAAAGAAGAGATTGAGGGCCCCAAGGGGATAATTTGGCTTATCAGAAGAGCCCACTGGGAGATATAAATAATATACTGTAGGCCTATAACCGCATACACAGTTTTCTCAGTCATTTACTATAAAAGGTCAATTTCAATCTGGAAGCTGGTGGCTGTGTTAGGTGTGTAGGGGTTGCCTCTTAGTCAGGCAGAACAGCAGGAATTGGTGAGATGAACCTGACCTCAGAGAGGAAGTATTATATGAAGTTAATGGGGCGTTATACAGTAGCAGTCTTCTCCATACATCCATGCCCAGGCTTGCTAGATTCATAACTAGATAGGAAACCACCATAGTGCTCTCTGTTACCAGGAAATCGATCAATGCCCTTGTTTGGCAAGAAAAACCGAGTTTCGCTGCTGTAGTCAGCAGAAACTGTCAAGAACTGAGGCTATGCCTGAGGATGTTAGCACTTGCAACTTTGAAACATGACATGAACCTTTTTGGGATAGGGGGCAGCATCTTCACTTTTGGATGAATAGCGTGTCCTTAGTGAACTTCCTCCTACTATGTCCCAGATGCTAATATATGCATAATATTAGTAGTATTGGATAAAAAATACTCTTAAGTTTCTAAAACTGTTTGAATGATGTCTGTCAGTATAACAGAACTCATATGGCAGGCGAAAACCTAAGAAAAATCCAACTAGGAAGTGGGACATCTAAGGTTTGTAGTTTTTCAAAGCTTGGCCTACACATTGAGAAATGGATGACGTTGCACTTCCTATGGCTTCCACTAGATGTCAACCGTCTTTTGAAACTTGAATGAGGATTCTACTATAAAGGAGGGGCTCATGAGACCTCTTTGAGTCAGTGGTCTGTGGTTTAAACGGGATATTTTGTCACGACAAGATGCTCGACTATGCATATAATTGACAGCGTTGGATAGAAAACACTCTGACGTTTCCAAAACTGCAAAGATATTGTCTGTGAGTGCAACAGAACTGATGTTGCAGGCGAAACCCAGATAAAAATCCAATCAGGAAGTGCCGCATTTTTTGAAACCGCTTCATGCCAATGACTCCTTATATGGCTGTGAATAAGCTACGAATGAGCTTACATTTTCTACGTATTCCCCAAGATGTCTACAGCATTGTGCGTCTTTTTACGCATTTATGTTGAAGAATAGCCATAAGGGACCACATTGAGCAAGTGGTCACATGATGGCTCCGGCAGAAAATCTTGCGTAAAGTACTCAAGTAGCCATTTTTCCAATTGCTTCTTATAAGAAACCAATTGTCCCGACGGATATATTATCGAATAGATATGTGAAAAATACCTTGAGGATTGATTCTAAATAACGTTTGCCATGTTTCTGTCGATATTATGGAGCTAATTTGGAAAAAAGTTTGGCGTTGTAGTGACCACATTTTCCGGTCGATTTCTCAGCCAAACGTGACGAACAAACGGGAGCTATTTCGCCTACAAAAATAATATTTTTGGAAAAATTGAACATTTGCTATCTAACTGGGAGTCTCCTTAGTGAAAACATCCGAAGTTCTTCAAAGGTAAATTAATTAATTTGATTGCTTTTCTTATTTTCGTGAAAATGTTGCCTGCTGCCAGCAGAGCCTAGCATAGCATTATGCCATGATAAACTTACACAATTGCTTGTCTAGCGTTGGCTGTAAAGCATATTTTGAAAATCTGAGATGACAGTGTGATTAACAAAATGCTAAGCTGTCTCAATATATGTCATTTGTGATTTTCATGAATAGTAAGATTTTGTAGGAAGATTTATGTCCGCTGCGATATGCTAATTAGTTTGAGGCTATGATTACGCTCCCGGATCCGGGTTTGAGAGTCACAAGAAGTTTTAAGGAGATGTCTATCTTTAATTCTTTGAATAACAAAATCACCGGATGTTTTGGAATCAAAACATTACTGCAAGTTACGCGCCAATGTAAACTGAGATTTTTTGATATAAATACGCACATTATCGAACAAAACATACATGTATTGTGTAACATGAAGTCCTATGAGTGTCATCTGATGAAGAACATCAAAGGTTAGTGATTCATTTTATCTATATTTCTGCTTATTTTGACTTCTATCTTTGGCTGGAAAAATGGCTGTGTGTGTTTTTGTGACTTGGCTCTGACCTAACATAATCTTATGTTGTGCTTTAGCTGTAAAGCATTTTTGAAATCGGACACAGTGAGTAGATTAACAAGATGTTTATCTTTAATTTGCTGTAATGGACTTCTTAATGTGTGAAAATATTTTGGCATTTCGCGTGCTGCCATTTCAGCGGAATATTGTCGAGGGGCCCCGCGCGAGAAAGTTTAATTACTTTTTAACAATGGTTGTCTTTACACTGCCTACTTTTGTTTGATGTTATTTCTTTGCATGCTTTTATTCACAATGAAATGTTGTTTCTGACGATAAGAGTGTTCTAATGTAAGAACTAAGATTAAAAGTGAATGTAAAGTGTGTGTGTGTGTGTTTGTCCCTATGTTGGTGTTTGAAGTGAGGCTGGAGTGGGTGTTGGGGAACATTAAAGCATATACCGAGGCCCTGAAACACTAAGGAGCAGCAGTCTGAGCACAACGAGAAGGCCAGAGAGGCCTACAACCAGGGGGAGAGGAGGGGAGAGAGGTCTACAACCAGGGGGAGAGGAGGGGAGAGAACGGGAGGCGTACGACCAGGGGGAGAGGAGGGGAGAGAGGCCTGCAACCAGGGGAGAGGAGAGGAGAGAAGGGGAGAGAGGCCTACAACCAGGGGGAGAGAAGGGGAGAGACGGCCAGAGAGGCCTACAACCAGGGGGAGAGGAGGGGAGAGAGGCCTACAACCAGGGGAGAGGAGGGGAGAGAAGGCCAGAGAGACCTACAACCAGGGGAGAGGAGGAGAGAGGGGAGAGAAGGCCAGAGAGACCCACAAGCAGGGGGAGAGGAGGGGAGAGAATGCCAGAGAGGACTAAAACCAGGGGGAGAGGAAGGGAGAGAGGCCTACAACCAGGGGCAGAGGAGGGGGAGAGGAGGGGAGAGAAGTCCAGAGATGCCTACAACCAGGGGTAGAGGAGGGGAGAGAAGACCAGAGAGGTCTACAACCAGGGGTAGAGGAGGGAGCGAATGTCAGAGAGGACTACAACCAGGGGAGAGGGGAGAGAGGCCTACAACCAGGGGGAGAGGAGGGGAGAGAAGGCCAAATAGGCCTATAACCAGGGGAGGGGAGAGGAGGGGAGCGAAGGGGAGAGTTGTCCTGAGAGGCCTACAACCAGAGGTAGAGGAGGGGAGAGTAGGGGAGAGAAGGGGAGAGGCCTAAACCAGGGGGAGAGGAGGGGAGAGAAGGTCTGAGAGGCCTACAACCAGGGGGAGAGAAGGCCAGAGAGGCCTACAACCAGGGGGAGAGGAGGGGAAAGCAGGGGAGAGAAGGCCAGAGAGACCTACAACCAGGGGGAGAGAATGCCAGAGTGGCCTACAACCAGGGGGAGAGGAGGGGAGAGAAGGCCTGAGAGGTCGACAACCAGGGGAGAGGAGGGGAGAAAAGGCCTGAGAGGCCTACAACCAGGGGAGAAGGCCAGAGAGGCCTACAACCAGGGGGAGAGGAGGGGGAGAGAAGGCCTGAGAGGCCGACAACCAGGGGTAGAGGAGGGGAGAGGATGCCTAAAACAAGGGGGAGAGGAGAGGAGAGGAGGGGAGAGACGGGGAGAGAAGGCCAGAGAGGCCTACAACCAGGGGGAAAGGAGGGGAGAGAAGGCCAGAGAGGCCTACAACAAGGTGTCAGATGAGGGGAGAGAAGGCCAGAGAGGCCTACAACCAGGGGGAGAGGAGGAGAGAGAAGGGGAGAGAGGCCTACAACCAGGGGGAGAGGTGAGAGAAGGCCAGAGAGACCTACAACCAGGGGGAGAGGTGAGAGAAGGCCAGAGAGACCTACAACCAGGGGGAGAGGAGGGGAGAGAATGCCAGAGAGGCCTACAACCAGGGGGAGAGGAGGGGGAGAGCAGGCCAGCTAGGCCTACAACCAGGGGGAGAGAAGGCCAGAGAGGCCTACAACCATAGGGAGAGAAGGGGAGAGGAGGGGAGAGAGGCCTACAACCAGGGGGAGAGGAGGGGAGAGGAGGGGAGAGAAGGCCAGAGAAGCCTACAACCAGGTGTAGAGTAGGGGAGAGGAGGCCTACAACGTGGGGGGAGAGGAGGGGAGAGAAGACCAGAGAGGCCTACAACGAGGGGTAGAGGAGGGGTGAGAGGCCTACAACCAGGGGGAGAGAAGTGGAGAGAAGGATAGGTAGGCCTACAACCAGGGGCAGAGGAGATGAGAGGAGGGGAGAGAATGCCAGAGAGGACTACACCAGGGTGAGAGGAGGGGAGAGAGGCCTACAACCAAGGGGAGAGGAGGGGAGAGAAGGCCAGAGAGGCCTACAACCAGGGGTAGAGGAGGGGAGAGGAGGCCTACAACCAGGGGGAGAGGAGTGGATAGGTGAGAGAGGTCTACAACCAGGGGGAGAGAGGTCTACAACCAGGGAGAGAGGAGGGGAGAGAAGGGAAGAGAAGGCCCGAGATGCCTACAACCTGGGGGAGAGGAGGGGGAGAGAAGGGGTGAGAGGCCTACAACAAGGGGAGAGAAGTGGAGAGAATGCCAGAGAGGCCTACAACCAGGGGGAGAGAAGGTTAGAGAAGGCCTGAGAGGCCGACAACCAGGGGTAGAGGAGGGGAGAGGATGCCTAAAACAAGGGGGAGAGGAGAGAGGGGGAGAGACGGGGAGAGAAGGCCAGAGAGGCCTACAACCAGGGGGAGAGGAGGGGAAGGATGGGAGAGAAGGCCAGAGAGGCCTACAACAAGGTGTCAGATGAGGGGAGAGAAGGCCAGAGAGGCCTACAACCAGGGGGAGAGGAGGAGAGAGAAGAGGAGAGAGGCCTACAACCAGGGGGAGAAGAGGTGAGAGAAGGCCAGAGAGACCTACAACCAGGGGGAGAGGAGGGGAGAGAATGCCAGAGAGGACTACAACCAGGGGGAGAGGAGGGGAGAGAATGCCAGAGAGGACTACAACCAGGGGGAGAGGAAGGGAGAGAGACCTACAACCAGGGGGAGAGGAGAGAAGGCCAGAGATGCCTACAACCAGGTGGAGAGGAGGGGAGAGAAGGGGAGAGAGTCCTACAACCAGGGGGAGAGGAGGTGAGAGAAGGCCAGAGAGACCTACAACCAGGGGGAGAGGAGGGGAGAGAATGCCAGAGAGGACTACAACCAGGGGGAGAGGAAGGGAGAGAGACCTACAACCAGGGGGAGAGGAGGGGAGAGAAGGCCAGAGAAGCCTACAACCCGGTGTAGAGGAGGGAAGAGGAGGCCTACAATGTGGGGGCAGAGGAGGGGAGAGAAGGCCTACAACGTGGGGGGAGAGGAGGGGAGAGAATGCCAGCTAGGCCTACAACCAGGGGGAGAGCAGGCCAGCTAGGCCTACAACCAGGGGGAGAGAAGGCCAGAGAGGCCTACAACTATGGGGAGAGAAGGCCAGAGAGGCCTACAACCAGGGGGAGAAGAGGGGAGAGAATGCCAGAGAGGCCTACACCAGGGGGAGATGAGGGGAGAGAGGCCTACAACCAGGGGGAGAGGAGGGGAGAGAAGGCCAGAGAGGCCTACAACCAGGGGTAGAGGAGGGGAGAGGAGTCCTACAACCAGGTTGAGAGGAGGGGAGAGAACGGGAGAGAAGGCCAGAGAGGCTTACAACCTGGGGGAGAGGAGGGGGAGAGAAGGGGTGAGAGGCCTACAACCAGGGGGAGAGAAGTGGAGAGAAGGGTAGGTAGGCCTACAACCAGGGGGAGAGGAGGGGAGAGAATGCCAGAGAGGACTACAACCAGGGGTAGAGGAGGGGAGAGAGGCCTACAACCAGGGGGAGAGTAGGGGAGAGAAGGCCAGAGAAGCCTACAACCAGGTGTAGAGTAGGGGAGAGGAGGCCTACAACGTGGGGGGAGAGGAGGCGAGAGAAGACCAGAGAGGCCTACAACGAGGGGTAGAGGAGGGGAGAGGAGGCCTACAACCAGAGGGAGAGGAGGGGATAGATGGTCAGGGAGACCTACAACCAGGGGGAGTGGAATGGAGTGGAGAGAAGGGGAGAGAAGGCCAGAGAGGCCTACAACCTGGGGGAGAGGAGGGGGAGAGAAGGGGTGAGAGGCCTACAACCAGGGGGAGAGAAGTGGAGAGAAGGATAGGTAGGCCTACAACCAGGGGCAGAGGAGAGGAGAGGGGAGAGAATGCCAGAGAGGACTACACCAGGGTGAGAGGAGGGGAGAGAGGCCTACAACCAAGGAGAGAGGAGGGGAGAGAAGGCCAGAGAGGCCTACAACCAGGGGTAGAGGAGGGGAGAGGAGGCCTACAACCAGGGGGAGAGGAGGGGAAAGAGGTCTACAACCAGGGAGAGAGGAGGGGAGAGAGGTCTATAACCAGGGAGAGAGGAGGGGAGAGAAGGGAAGAGAAGGCCCGAGATGCCTACAACCTGGGGGAGAGGAGGGGGAGAGAAGGGGTGAGAGGTCTACAACAAGGGGGAGATAAGTGGAGAGAATGCTAGGTAGGCCTACAACCAGGGGGAGAAGAGGGGAGAGAAGGGGAGAGAAGGCCTGAGAGGACTACAACCAGGGGTAGAGGAGGGGAGAGAGGCCTACAACCAGGGTGGAAGGAGGGGAGAGAAGGCCAGAGAGGACTACAACCAGGGGTAGAGGAACGGAGAGGAGGCCTACAGCCAGGGGGAGAGGAGGGGAGAAAAGGCCTGAGAGGCCTACAACCAGGGGGAGAGAAGGCCAGAGAGGCCTACAACCAGGGGGAGAGGAGGGGAGAGAAGGCCTGAGAGGCCGACAACCAGGGGTAGAGGAGGGGAGAGGATGCCTAAAACAAGGGGGAGAGGAGAGGAGAGGAGGAGAGAGACGGGGAGAGAAGGCCAGAGAGGCCTACAACCAGGGGGAAAGGAGGGGAGAGAAGGCCAGAGAGGCCTACAACAAGGTGTCAGATGAGGGGAGAGAAGGCCAGAGAGGCCTACAACCAGGGGGAGAGGAGGAGAGAGAAGGGGAGAGAGGCCTACAACCAGGGGGAGAGGTGAGAGAAGGCCTGAGAGGTCGACAACCAGGGGGAGAGGAGGGGAGAAAAGGCCTGAGAGGCCTACAACCAGGGGGAGAGAAGGCCAGAGAGGCCTACAACCAGGGGGAGAGGAGGGGAGAGAAGGCCTGAGAGGCCGACAACCAGGGGTAGAGGAGGGGAGAGGATGCCTAAAACAAGGGGGAGAGGAGAGGAGAGGAGGGGAGAGACGGGGAGAGAAGGCCAGAGAGGCCTACAACCAGGGGGAAAGGAGGGGAGAGAAGGCCAGAGAGGCCTACAACAAGGTGTCAGATGAGGGGAGAGAAGGCCAGAGAGGCCTACAACCAGGGGGAGAGGAAGAGAGAGAAGGGGAGAGAGGCCTACAACCAGGGGGAGAGGTGAGAGAAGGCCAGAGAGACCTACAACCAGGGGGAGAGGTGAGAGAAGGCCAGAGAGACCTACAACCAGGGGGAGAGGAGGGGAGAGAATGCCAGAGAGGCCTACAACCAGGGGGAGAGGAGGGGGAGAGCAGGCCAGCTAGGCCTACAACCAGGGGGAGAGAAGGCCAGAGAGGCCTACAACCATAGGGAGAGAAGGGGAGAGAAGGCCAGAGAGGCCTACAACCAGAGGGAGAAGAGGGGAGAGAATGCCAGAGAGGCCTACACCAGGGGGAGATGAGGGGAGAGAGGCCTACAACCAGGGGGAGAGGAGGGGAGAGAAGGCCAGAGAGGCCTACAACCAGGGGTAGAGGAGGGGAGAGGAGTCCTACAACCAGGTTGAGAGGAGGGGAGAGAACGGGAGAGAAGGCCAGAGAGGCCTACAACCTGGGGGAGAGGAGGGGGAGAGAAGGGGTGAGAGGCCTACAACCAGGGGGAGAGAAGTGGAGAGAAGGTTAGGTAGGCCTACAACCAGGGGGAGAGGGGAGGCCAGAGAGGCCTACAACCAGGGGGAGAGGAGGGGAGAGGGGAGGAGAGAGAGAAGCCAGAGAAGCCTACAACCAGGTGTAGAGTAGGGGAGAGGAGGCCTACAACGTGGGGGAGAGGAGGGGAGAGAAGACCAGAGAGGCCTACAACGAGGGGTAGAGGAGGGGTGAGAGGCCTACAACCAGGGGGAGAGAAGTGGAGAAAAGGATAGGTAGGCCTACAACCAGGGGCAGAGGAGAGGAGAGGAGGGGAGAGAATGCCAGAGAGGACTACACCAGGGTGAGAGGAGGGGAGAGAGGCCTACAACCAAGGGGAGAGGAGGGGAGAGAAGGCCAGAGAGGCCTACAACCAGGGGTAGAGGAGGGGAGAGGAGGCCTACAACCAGGGGGAGAGGGAGTGGATAGGTGAGAGAGGTCTACAACCAGGGGGAGAGAAGGGGAGAGAGGTCTACAACCAGGGAGAGAGGAGGAGAGAAGGGAAGAGAAGGCCCGAGATGCCTACAACCTGGGGGAGAGGAGGGGGAGAGAAGGGGTGAGAGGCCTACAACAAGGGGAGAGAAGTGGAGAGCATGCCAGAGAGGCCTACAACCAGGGGGAGAGAGAAGGTTAGAGAAGGCCTGAGAGGCCGACAACCAGGGGTAGAGGAGGGGAGAGGATGCCTAAAACAAGGGGGAGAGGAGAGGAGGGGAGAGAACGGGGAGAGAAGGCCAGAGAGGCCTACAACCAGGGGGAGAGGAGGGGGAAGGATGGGAGAGAAGGCCAGAGAGGCCTACAACAAGGTGTCAGATGAGGGGAGAGAAGGCCAGAGAGGCCTACAACCAGGGGGAGAGGAGGAGAGAGAAGAGGAGAGAGGCCTACAACCAGGGGGAGAAGAGGTGAGAGAAGGCCAGAGAGACCTACAACCAGGGGAGAGGAGGGGGAGAGAATGCCAGAGAGAACTACAACCAGGGGGAGAGGAGGGGAGAGAATGCCAGAGAGGACTACAACCAGGGGGAGAGGAAGGGAGCGAATGTCAGAGAGGACTACAACCAGGGGGAGAGGGGAGAGAGAAGACCAGAGAGGTCTACAACCAGGGGTAGAGGAGGGGAGCGAATGTCAGAGAGGACTACAACCAGGGGGAGAGGGGAGAGAGGCCTACAACCAGGGGGAGAGGAGGGGAGAGAAGGCCAAATAGGCCTATAACCAGGGGAGGGGAGAGGAGGGGAGCGAAGGGGAGAGTTGTCCTGAGAGGCCTACAACCAGAGGTAGAGGAGGGGAGAGTAGGGGAGAGAAGGGGAGAGGCCTAAACCAGGGGGAGAGAGGGGAGAGAAGGTCTGAGAGGCCTACAACCAGGGGGAGAGAAGGCCAGAGAGGCCTACAACCAGGGGGAGAGGAGGGGAAAGCAGGGGAGAGAAGGCCAGAGAGACCTACAACCAGGGGGAGAGAATGAGAAGGGGAGAGTGGCCTACAACCAGGGGGAGAGGAGGGAGAGAAGGCCTAAGAGGTCGACAACCAGGGGAGAGGAGGGGAGAAAAGGCCTGAGAGGCCTACAACCAGGGGAGAAGGCCAGAGAGGCCTACAACCAGGGGGAGAGGAGGGGAGAGAAGGCCTGAGAGGCCGACAACCAGGGGTAGAGGAGGGGAGAGGATGCCTAAAACAAGGGGGAGAGGAGAGGAGAGGAGGGGAGAGACGGGGAGAGAAGGCCAGAGAGGCCTACAACCAGGGGGAAAGGAGGGGAGAGAAGGCCAGAGAGGCCTACAACAAGGTGTCAGATGAGGGGAGAGAAGGCCAGAGAGGCCTACAACCAGGGGGAGAGGAGGAGAGAGAAGGGGAGAGAGGCCTACAACCAGGGGGAGAGGTGAGAGAAGGCCAGAGAGACCTACAACCAGGGGGAGAGGTGAGAGAAGGCCAGAGAGACCTACAACCAGGGGGAGAGGAGGGGAGAGAATGCCAGAGAGGCCTACAACCAGGGGGAGAGGAGGGGGAGAGCAGGCCAGCTAGGCCTACAACCAGGGGAGAGAAGGCCAGAGAGGCCTACAACCATAGGGAGAGAAGGGGGAGAGGAGGGGAGAGAGGCCTACAACCAGGGGAGAGGAGGGGAGAGAAGGCCAGAGAAGCCTACAACCAGGTGTAGAGATAGGGGAGAGGAGGCCTACAACGTGGGGGAGAGGAGGGGAGAGAAGACCAGAGAGGCCTACAACGAGGGGTAGAGGAGGGGTGAGAGGCCTACAACCAGGGGGAGAGAAGTGGAGAGAAGGATAGGGCCAGAGGCCTACAACCAGGGGCAGAGGAGAGGAGAGGAGGGGAGAGAATGCCAGAGAGGACTACACCAGGGTGAGAGGAGGGGAGAGAGGCCTACAACCAAGGGGAGAGGAGGGGAGAGAAGGCCAGAGAGGCCTACAACCAGGGGTAGAGGAGGGGAGAGGAGGCCTACAACCAGGGGGAGAGGAGTGGATAGGGGAGAGAGAGAGTCTACAACCAGGGGGAGAGAGGTCTACAACCAGGGAGAGAGGAGGGGAGAGAAGGGAAGAGAAGGCCCGAGATGCCTACAACCTGGGGGAGAGGAGGGGGAGAGAAGGGGTGAGAGGCCTACAACAAGGGGAGAGAAGTGGAGAGAATGCCAGAGAGGCCTACAACCAGGGGGAGAGAAGGGGAGCAGGCCTGAGAGGCCGACAACCAGGGGTAGAGGAGGGGAGAGGATGCCTAAAACAAGGGGAGAGGAGAGGAGGGGAGAGACGGGAGAGAAGGCCAGAGAGGCCTACAACCAGGGGGAGAGGAGGGGGAAGGATGGGAGAGAAGGCCAGAGAGGCCTACAACAAGGTGTCAGATGAGGGGAGAGAAGGCCAGAGAGGCCTACAACCAGGGGGAGAGGAGGAGAGAAAGAGAGAGAGGCCTACAACCAGGGGGAGAAGAGGTGAGAGAAGGCCAGAGAGACCTACAACCAGGGGGAGAGGAGGGGGAGAGAAGGGGTGCCAGAGAGGACTACAACCAGGGGAGAGGAGGGGAGAGAATGCCAGAGAGGACTACAACCAGGGGAGAGAGAAGGGAGAGAAGGCCTGAGAGGCCGACAACCAGGGGTAGAGGAGGGGAGAGGATGCCTAAAACAAGGGGGAGAGGAGAGGAGGGGAGAGACGGGGAGAGAAGGCCAGAGAGGCCTACAACCAGGGGGAGAGGAGGGGGAAGGATGGGAGAGAAGGCCAGAGAGGCCTACAACAAGGTGTCAGATGAGGGGAGAGAAGGCCAGAGAGGCCTACAACCAGGGGGAGAGGAGGAGAGAGAAGAGAGAGAGGCCTACAACCAGGGGGAGAAGAGGTGAGAGAAGGCCAGAGAGACCTACAACCAGGGGGAGAGGAGGGGAGAGAATGCCAGAGAGGACTACAACCAGGGGGAGAGGAGGGGAGAGAATGCCAGAGAGGACTACAACCAGGGGAGAGGAAGGAGAGAGACCTACAACCAGGGGGAGAGGAGAGAAGGCCAGAGATGCCTACAACCAGGTGGAGAGGAGGGGAGAGAAGGGGAGAGAGTCCTACAACCAGGGGGAGAGGAGGTGAGAGAAGGCCAGAGAGACCTACAACCAGGGGGAGAGGAGGGGAGAGAATGCCAGAGAGGACTACAACCAGGGGGAGAGGAAGGGAGAGAGACCTACAACCAGGGGGAGAGGAGGGAGAGAAGGCCAGAGAAGCCTACAACCCGGTGTAGAGGAGGGAAGAGGAGGCCTACAATGTGGGGGCAGAGGAGGGGAGAGAAGGCCTACAACGTGGGGGAGAGGAGGGGAGAGAATGCCAGCTAGGCCTACAACCAGGGGGAGAGCAGGCCAGCTAGGCCTACAACCAGGGGGAGAGAAGGCCAGAGAGGCCTACAACTATGGGGAGAGAAGGCCAGAGAGGCCTACAACCAGGGGGAGAGAGGGGAGAGAATGCCAGAGAGGCCTACAACTATGGGGAGAGAAGGCCAGAGAGGCCTACAACCAGGGGAGAAGAGGGGAGAGAATGCCAGAGAGGCCTACACCAGGGGAGATGAGGGAGAGAGGCCTACAACCAGGGGGAGAGGAGGGGAGAGAAGGCCAGAGAGGCCTACAACCAGGGGTAGAGGAGGGGAGAGGAGTCCTACAACCAGGTTGAGAGGAGGGGAGAGAACGGGAGAGAAGGCCAGAGAGGCTTACAACCTGGGGGAGAGGAGGGGGAGAGAAGGGGTGAGAGGCCTACAACCAGGGGGAGAGAAGTGGAGAGAAGGGTAGGTAGGCCTACAACCAGGGGGAGAGGAGGGGAGAGAATGCCAGAGAGGACTACAACCAGGGGTAGAGGAGGGGAGAGAGGCCTACAACCAGGGGGAGAGTAGGGAGAGAAGGCCAGAGAAGCCTACAACCAGGTGTAGAGTAGGGGAGAGGAGGCCTACAACGTGGGGGAGAGGAGGCGAGAGAAGACCAGAGAGGCCTACAACGAGGGGTAGAGGAGGGAGAGGAGGCCTACAACCAGAGGGAGAGGAGGGGATAGATGGTCAGGGAGACCTACAACCAGGGGGAGTGGAATGGAGTGGAGAGAAGGGGAGAGAAGGCCAGAGAGGCCTACAACCTGGGGGAGAGGAGGGGGAGAGAAGGGGTGAGAGGCCTACAACCAGGGGGAGAGAAGTGGAGAGAAGGATAGGTAGGCCTACAACCAGGGGCAGAGGAGAGGAGAGGGGAGAGAATGCCAGAGAGGACTACACCAGGGTGAGAGGAGGGGAGAGAGGCCTACAACCAAGGAGAGAGGAGGGGAGAGAAGGCCAGAGAGGCCTACAACCAGGGGTAGAGGAGGGGAGAGGAGGCCTACAACCAGGGGGAGAGGAGGGGAAAGAGGTCTACAACCAGGGAGAGAGGAGGGGAGAGAGGTCTATAACCAGGAGAGGGAGGAGGGAAGAGAAGGCCCGAGATGCCTACAACCTGGGGGAGAGGAGGGGGAGAGAAGGGGTGAGAGGCCTACAACAAGGGGGAGATAAGTGGAGAGAATGCTAGGTAGGCCTACAACCAGGGGGAGAGGAGGGGAGAGAAGGGGAGAGAAGGCCTGAGAGGACTACAACCAGGGGTAGAGGAGGGGAGAGAGGCCTACAACCAGGGTGGAAGGAGGGGAGAGAAGGCCAGAGAGGACTACAACCAGGGGTAGAGTAACGGAGAGGAGGCCTACAGCCAGGGGGAGAGGAGGGGAGAAAAGGCCTGAGAGGCCTACAACCAGGGGGAGAGAAGGCCAGAGAGGCCTACAACCAGGGGGAGAGGAGGGGAGAGAAGGCCTGAGAGGCCGACAACCAGGGGTAGAGGAGGGGAGAGGATGCCTAAAACAAGGGGGAGAGGAGAGGAGAGGAGGAGAGAGACGGGGAGAGAAGGCCAGAGAGGCCTACAACCAGGGGGAAAGGAGGGGAGAGAAGGCCAGAGAGGCCTACAACAAGGTGTCAGATGAGGGGAGAGAAGGCCAGAGAGGCCTACAACCAGGGGGAGAGGAGGAGAGAGAAGGGGAGAGAGGCCTACAACCAGGGGGAGAGGTGAGAGAAGGCCTGAGAGGTCGACAACCAGGGGGAGAGGAGGGGAGAAAAGGCCTGAGAGGCCTACAACCAGGGGGAGAGAAGGCCAGAGAGGCCTACAACCAGGGGGAGAGGAGGGGGAGAGAAGGCCTGAGAGGCCGACAACCAGGGGTAGAGGAGGGGAGAGGATGCCTAAAACAAGGGGGAGAGGAGAGGAGAGGAGGGGAGAGACGGGGAGAGAAGGCCAGAGAGGCCTACAACCAGGGGGAAAGGAGGGGAGAGAAGGCCAGAGAGGCCTACAACAAGGTGTCAGATGAGGGGAGAGAAGGCCAGAGAGGCCTACAACCAGGGGAGAGGAAGAGAGAGAAGGGGAGAGAGGCCTACAACCAGGGGGAGAGGTGAGAGAAGGCCAGAGAGACCTACAACCAGGGGGAGAGGTGAGAGAAGGCCAGAGAGACCTACAACCAGGGGGAGAGGAGGGGAGAGAATGCCAGAGAGGCCTACAACCAGGGGGAGAGGAGGGGAGAGCAGGCCAGCTAGGCCTACAACCAGGGGAGAGAAGGCCAGAGAGGCCTACAACCATAGGGGAGAGAAGGGGAGAGAAGGCCAGAGAGGCCTACAACCAGAGGGAGAAGAGGGGAGAGAATGCCAGAGAGGCCTACACCAGGGGGAGATGAGGGGAGAGAGGCCTACAACCAGGGGGAGAGGAGGGGAGAGAAGGCCAGAGAGGCCTACAACCAGGGGTAGAGGAGGGGAGAGGAGTCCTACAACCAGGTTGAGAGGAGGGGAGAGAACGGGAGAGAAGGCCAGAGAGGCCTACAACCTGGGGGAGAGGAGGGGGAGAGAAGGGGTGAGAGGCCTACAACCAGGGGGAGAGAAGTGGAGAGAAGGTTAGGTAGGCCTACAACCAGGGGGAGAGGAGGGGAGAGAGGCCTACAACCAGGGGGAGAGGAGGGGAGAGGAGGGGAGAGAAGGCCAGAGAAGCCTACAACCAGGTGTAGAGTAGGGGAGAGGAGGCCTACAACGTGGGGGGAGAGGAGGGGAGAGAAGACCAGAGAGGCCTACAACGAGGGGTAGAGGAGGGGTGAGAGGCCTACAACCAGGGGGAGAGAAGTGGAGAAAAGGATAGGTAGGCCTACAACCAGGGGCAGAGGAGAGGAGAGGAGGGGAGAGAATGCCAGAGAGGACTACACCAGGGTGAGAGGAGGGGAGAGAGGCCTACAACCAAGGGGAGAGGAGGGGAGAGAAGGCCAGAGAGGCCTACAACCAGGGGTAGAGGAGGGGAGAGGAGGCCTACAACCAGGGGGAGAGGAGTGGATAGGTGAGAGAGGTCTACAACCAGGGGGAGAGAAGGGGAGAGAGGTCTACAACCAGGGAGAGAGGAGGGGAGAGAAGGGAAGAGAAGGCCCGAGATGCCTACAACCTGGGGGAGAGGAGGGGGAGAGAAGGGGTGAGAGGCCTACAACAAGGGGAGAGAAGTGGAGAGAATGCCAGAGAGGCCTACAACCAGGGGGAGAGAAGGTTAGAGAAGGCCTGAGAGGCCGACAACCAGGGGTAGAGGAGGGGAGAGGATGCCTAAAACAAGGGGGAGAGGAGAGGAGGGGAGAGACGGGGAGAGAAGGCCAGAGAGGCCTACAACCAGGGGGAGAGGAGGGGGAAGGATGGGAGAGAAGGCCAGAGAGGCCTACAACAAGGTGTCAGATGAGGGGAGAGAAGGCCAGAGAGGCCTACAACCAGGGGGAGAGGAGGAGAGAGAAGAGGAGAGAGGCCTACAACCAGGGGGAGAAGAGGTGAGAGAAGGCCAGAGAGACCTACAACCAGGGGGAGAGGAGGGGAGAGAATGCCAGAGAGGACTACAACCAGGGGGAGAGGAAGGGAGAGAGACCTACAACCAGGGGGAGAGGAGGGGAGAGAAGGCCAGAGAAGCCTACAACCAGGTGTAGAGTAGGGGAGAGGAGGCCTACAACGTGGGGGAGAGGAGGCGAGAGAAGACCAGAGAGGCCTACAACGAGGGGTAGAGGAGGGGAGAGGAGGCCTACAACCAGAGGGAGAGGAGGGGATAGATGGTCAGGGAGACCTACAACCAGGGGGAGTGGAATGGAGTGGAGAGAAGGGGAGAGAAGGCCAGAGAGGCCTACAACCTGGGGGAGAGGAGGGGGAGAGAAGGGGTGAGAGGCCTACAACCAGGGGGAGAGAAGTGGAGAGAAGGATAGGTAGGCCTACAACCAGGGGCAGAGGAGAGGAGAGGGAGAGAATGCCAGAGAGGACTACACCAGGGTGAGAGGAGGGGAGAGAGGCCTACAAGCAAGGGGAGAGGAGGGGAGAGAAGGCCAGAGAGGCCTACAACCAGGGGTAGAGGAGGGGAGAGGAGGCCTACAACCAGGGGGAGAGGAGTGGATAGGTGAGAGAGGTCTACAACCAGGGGGAGAGAGGTCTACAACCAGGGAGAGAGGAGGGGGAGAGAAGGGGTGAGAGGCCTACAACCAGGGGGAGAGAAGTGGAGAGAAGGATAGGTAGGCCTACAACCAGGGGCAGAGGAGAGGAGAGGGGAGAGAATGCCAGAGAGGACTACACCAGGGTGAGAGGAGGGGAGAGAGGCCTACAAGCAAGGGGAGAGGAGGGGAGAGAAGGCCAGAGAGGCCTACAACCAGGGGTAGAGGAGGGGAGAGGAGGCCTACAACCAGGGGGAGAGGAGGGGAAAGAGGTCTACAACCAGGGAGAGAGGAGGGGAGAGAGGTCTACAACCAGGGAGAGAGGAGGGGAGAGAAGGGAAGAGAAGGCCCGAGATGCCTACAACCTGGGGGAGAGGAGGGGGAGAGAAGGGGTGAGAGGCCTACAACAAGGGGGAGAGAAGTGGAGAGAATGCTAGGTAGGCCTACAACCAGGGGGAGAGGAGGGGAGAGAAGGGGAGAGAAGGCCTGAGAGGACTACAACCAGGGGTAGAGGAGGGGAGAGAGGCCTACAACCAGGGTGGAAAGAGGGGAGAGAAGGCCAGAGAGGACTACAACCAGGGGTAGAGGAACGGAGAGGAGGCCTACAGCCAGGGGGAGAGGATGGGAGAGAAGGCCAGGGAGGCCTACAACCAGGGGGAGAGGAGTGGAGAGAAGGGGAGAGAAGGCCAGAGAGGCCTACAACCAGGGGAGAGAGGGGAGAGAAGGCCAGGGAGGCCTACAACCAGGGGGAGAGAAAGGGAGAGGAGGCCTACAATCAGGGGTGAGGAGGGGAGAGTAGGGGGAGAGAAGGCCAGAGAGGCCTACAACCAGGGGGACAGGAGGGGAGAGAATGTCAGAGAGGACTACACCAGGGGGAGAGGAGGGGAGAGAGGCCTACAACCAGGGGGAGAGTAGGGGAGAGAAGGCCAGAGAGGCCTACAACCAGGGGGACAGGAGGGGAGAGAATGTCAGAGAGGACTACACCAGGGGAGAGGAGGCCAGAGAGACCTACAACCAGGGGGACAGGATGGGGAGACGAGGGGAAAGAAGGCCAGAGAGGCCTACAATCAGGGGGTGAGGAGGGGAGAGTAGGGGAGAGACGGCCAGAGAGGCCTACAACCAGGGGGACAGGAGGGGAGAGAATGTCAGAGAGGACTACACCAGGGGGAGAGGAGGGGAGAGAAGCCTACAACCAGGGGGAGAGGAGGGGGAGACGAGGGGAAAGAATGCCAGAGAGGCCTACAACCAGGGGTAGAAGAGGGGGAGAGTAGGGGAGAGAAGGCCAGAGACGCCTACAACCAGGGGTAGAGGAGGGGAGAGGAGGCCTACAACCAGGGGGAGAGGAGGGGAGAGAAGGCCAAGGAGGCCTACAACCAGGGGGAGAGGACGGGAAGAGAAAGCCAGAGAGGCCTACATCCAGGGGGAGAGAAAGGGAGAGGAGGCCTACAAACAGGGGGAGAGTAGGGGAGAGGCAAGAGAGGCCTACAACCAGGGGGAGAGGAGGGGAGAGAATGCCAGAGAGGACTACAACCAGCGGTAGAGGAGGGGAGAGGAGGCCTACAACCAGGGGGAGAGGAGGGGAGAGAAGGCCAGGGAGGCCTATAACCAGGGGGAGAGGAGTGGTGTGAGAGGGGGAGAGAAGGGCAGGGAGTCCAACTACCAGGAGTGTTGAAGGCAGTGGAGGTTCCTCAAAGGAAGGGGAGGACCATTAAACAATTTTTGTGGAACATCAATAAAGTTATACTTTTAGATAAAAATATACTAAATATATTAATGTCATTAAATACTTGATCAAAACACACTGTTATACAATGAAGGTCTATGGTAGCCTCAACAGCTCTCTCTGGGGTAGCACCATGTTGTAACTGGAGAACAGCAAGCTTCCGTCCACCTCTGGGTACATTGACTTGAATACAAAACCTAGGAGGCCCATGGCTCTCATCCCCTTCCATAGACTTACACAGTAATTATGACAACTTCCGGAGGACGTCCTCCAACCAATCAGAGCTCTTACAGTATGAACTGACATGTTGTCCACCCAATCACAGGATCAGAGAATGAATCTAGTACTGAAAGCATAAGCTACAGCTAGCTAGCACTACAGTGTTTCAAATGTGGTGAGAGAGACAATAGTTTAACAGTTTTTACCAAATTAATTGATTCAAAAATTAAATATTAGCAAGAGAGAGATGGCTATATTTCTTTTTTTCACTTTCACTTTCTTAGCTAGTAAATGCAGCTAGGTGTTTCAGACTACTCAAACACACAGCTCAAACAGAGATGGAGGCTTTGTCAACTTACTGGCTATGTGTCACGTCGGATCCTCTCCTTGTTCGGGCGGCGTTTGGCGGTCGACGTCACCGGTCTTCTAGCCATCGCCGATCCACCTTTCATTTTCCATTTGTTTTGTCTTGTTTTCCCACACACCTGGTTTACATTTCCCTCATTACTTGTTGTGTATTTAACCCTCTGTTCCCCCCATGTCTGTGTGTGAAATTGTTTGTTGTAAGTGCTTGTGCACATTGTGACTGGTGCACGACGGTTTTGTACCCATATTTTGTATTTCTGGATGCCGTTGGGTTTGATAATTAAACTGCTCCGGTTATTACCCAGTTCTGCTCTCCTGCGTCTGACTTCCCTGACACCAGTTACCCACCTCTTACACTATGGATAGCTGGGTGATTCTACAACTACAGGCACTTCTATATCCCCAGGGGTTTATGGATTTTATTTCAGTTATTATTATATTTATTCTTTATATGTTAAGTTCACACTACAATCACCTCAGAACTTTTTAAGACCTCTCTATCAAGTATTTTAGCTACTTTTCAGATGCATTTTATACCTCCATTTCACTGTTTTGCCGTTTTCCCCGACCCAGACTTTTGAGCTTCTACTATGTTTTTTTAATGAGAAACATTAATAACTACACATTACATAATATTATTATACTAGAAAAACAGTCAATTAAATATTTTTTTGTGAGTGTGCCATTTTTGTTTATTTTTTACAGAAAATATGTACCTGTCCTTTGGTAGTGGTGTCATTTCCACCTCTGAGGACAACTTAGTTTACATATTGTGACACTGAAGCACATGGCTGCAGCGGACAGTTGTTCCAGATGTCATAAATTGAAGGTAATTCTAGGTAAATATTGCTTGTGTGGTGAATATTTTTATTGTTAGTCATTTCCAAACAGTGTATATATTTTATGTATTTAGTGTAAACTATATGCCAGCTGTAATACTAGCCAAAGCATGCTAAGCAGTCTGTCATTTTTCTCCAAAAACTGTAGAAGCGTAATTTCCATCACAGTAATTTCCATCTCAAACTTAACTGTGATGTATTTCCATCAAAGTTAAGCTGGAGAAGGGCCTCCCGGGTGGGGCAGTGGTTAAGGGTGCTGTACTGCAGCTCCAGCTGTTCCACCAGAGACTCTGGGTTTGCGCCCAGGCTCTGTTGTAACCGGCCGCACAATTGGCCTAGCGTCGTCCGGTTAGGGAGGGCTTCGCAGATAGAGATATCCTTGTCTCATTGCGCACCAGCAACTCCTGTGGCGGGCCGGGCGCAGTGCGCGCTAACCAAGGTTGCCAGGTGCACAGTGTTTCCTCCGACACATTGGTGCGGCTGGCTTCCGGGTTGGATGCGTGCTGTGTTAAGAAGCAGTGCGGCTTGGTTGGGTTGTGTATCGGAGGACCCATGACTTTCAACCTTCGTCTCTCCCAAGCCCGCACGGGAATTGTAGCAATGAGACAAGATAGTAGCTACTAAAAACAATTGGATACCACGAAATTGGGGAGAAAAAGGGGTAAAAAATAAATAAAAAAATATGCCACTTTTATGTTTACATACCTACATTACACTTCTCATACTCTTCTCATATGTATATACTGTACTCGATACCATCTACTGCATCTTGCCTATGCCATTCTGTACCATCACTCATTCATATATCTTTATGTACATGTTCGTTATCCCTTTACACTTGTGTGTATAAGGTAGTAGTTGTGGAATTGTTAGGTTAGATTACTCGTTGGTTATTACTGCGTTGTCGGAACTAGAAGCACAAGCATTTCGCTTCACTCACATCTGTTAACCATAAAATGTGATTTGATTTGATTTGAAATGAGAGAATAAAAGGCTCTCTAAGGTCAAGGCGTGACACGATTCTATGACCGTGATGACAACAGTAGTGCAACAACATGGAAAAAGGACATCCTAAACAAGAAGAGAAAAAGCAGAAACGTTTCTTGAATGGCAAATTTGGAAACTTTATCAGAAGTTAGAGGGAATATTCTCAGATAAAAATGTCCTACTATGAATTCTGCAAAATACATCCTTTTTCGGTTGTCATGCCAACAGTCCAGGATAGGGACACATGCCTCTGCAAAACCTCAATTTCATGGCGGACAAACTGCAGTATCACAAAGTGATCAGCTACAGCAACATTGAGAACCTTACTGAGTCTTTGTGCTGTGAGAAACTGGAAAAAGAGTGCATGAACACAGAGTGCTCCCTTTGCCAAGCAAAAGAGCTTCAAACATCTGTCTTTGATGCTGGTGGTTTGGAGTGGAAAAACAAAGCTGAAGAGAGGGAGAATACAAACAAAGAGGTAATCATGGAGAAGTTCACTGTACATTTGACAGTAAAATAAAAGGTGTGTGGCACACATACTGCAGATTCTACTGGAGGACTTCTGTAAAAGATTGAAAGTTGGGGAAACACGTGTACAACATTCGACACCAATACTCCAAACTGAGAGAATTAAACGAGAATCTGGGGAAAGAGAAGATCATTGTGCATATTGACTTTGCAGAGAACTACCTGTGTAGCTATCCAGGCAGTTCACTTTGATTATTCTCACAAGGAGGTGACCCTCCACACCTGTGTTGGAAATACCACAAATGACACAGTTTCAGTTTGCTCACTGCGTTCTTTTATGCGGCAATCTGAAATCTGGGCCCATCTTTCAAAAACACAGGCCTACTTCTTTGAGCTCTGCCCATCGACAGGTAGTACATCCAATAAACAGGTCAGGGTTCCATAGCCGCAGGCAGAACAGTTGAAACTGGAGCAGCAGCACAACCAGGTGGACTGGGGACAACAAGGAGTCATCAGGCCAGGTAGTCCTGAGGCATGGTTCCAGGGCTCAGGTCCTCCGAGAAAAAAGAGAGAGAGAGAGAGAGAGAGAGAGAAAGAAAGAGAGAGAGAGCGAATTAGAGAGCGCATACTTAAATTCACACAGGACACCGGATAAGACAGGAGAAATACTCCTTAGACTGCTGTGTCACTCGGGAGTACTTAAGTAGTACTTTCAAGTATTTTTACTGAAGTACTTTACACCACTGTGTAGTTGTGAGGCTGGTTGGATGTACTGCCAAATTCTCTAAAATGATGTTGAAGGCAGCTTATGTTAGAGAAATGAACATTCAATTCTCTGTCAACAGCTATGTTGGGCATTCCCGCAGTCAGCATTTCAATTCCACGCTCCCTCAAAACTTGAGACATCTGTGGCAAAACTGCACATTTTATAGTGGCCTGTTATTGTACCACAAGGTGGGGACATGCTGTTTAAACAGCTTCTTGATACAGTATGCCACACCTGTCAGGTGGATGGGTTATCATGGCAAATGATAAATGCTAACAGGGACGTAAACAATTGTGTGCTCAAAATTAGAGAAATAAGCTTATTTGTTTGTATGGAAAATTTCTGGGATCTTTTATTTCAGCTCATGAAAAATGGGTCTAACACTTTACATGTTGTGTTTATATTTTTGTTAACCTCTCTAGGGTATGTGGGACGCTAGCGTCCCATCTGGCCAACATCCAGTGAGGTTAACCTCTCTAGGGTATGTGGGACGCTAGCGTCCCATCTGGCCAACATCCAGTGATGTTAACCTCTCTAGGGTATGTGGGACGCTAGCATCCCATCTGGCCAACATCCAGTGAGGTTGCAGAGCGCCAAATTCATATACAGAAATGCTCATTATAAAAATTCAGAAAACAAAACATATTTTACATAGGTTTAAAGAGTTAAAGATGAACTTCTTGTTAAACCAACCACGGTGTCAGATTTATAAAATGCTTTTCGGCGAAAGCATACCTGGCCCAGAACATACATAGCCCAGTTGACAAAGTTCTTGCCATAATATGGATCAGTTTTTTTTACCAAATAGGGATATCTTCTGTATACCACCCCTACCTTGTCACAACATAACTGATTGGCTAAAACGGATTAAGAAGGAAAGAAATTCCACAAATTAACTTTTAAAAAGGCACACCTGATAATTGAAATGCATTCCTTCCAGGAGAGAGAATGCCAAGAGTGTGCAAAGCTGTCAAGGCAAGGAAAGAGTAGCTACTTTGAAGAATCTCAAATATATTTTGATTTAACACTTTTTTGGTTACTACATGTGTTATTTCCTAGTTTTGATGTCTTCACTATTATTCTACAATGTAGACAGTTGTAATAATAAAGAAAAACCCTGGATTGAGTAGGTGTGCTCAAACGTTTGACTGGTACTGTATATCACAGTCGAAAGGCATATGAACGAACAGGTTAGATATGCACAATATTTACAGAGCTCTAAGGCTGGTAATTACCAGAGACCTCACGATGCGATATTATCACGATACTTGGGTGCAGATGTGACGTATTGGGATTTTCATGATTCTACATGTATTGTCATTGGATTTTGGAAACATATTGCTCACCATATGTCTGCTGCAGAGAGACAATAGAGAGTCCTTAGAAAATAATTTGGATCTGTCATGGAAATAAGTGTTGAAAACAAATTGGCTCACTATTTATATCGAAGATGGAGAATAAGCTATGCAGGTACAGCCAACCAGAGCAAAAGTATTACTGCGAAATTGTCAACATTATACGATATATTGTAAAAAATGTAACTGTATCGATTTGTTTCGTTTTTTCATCACTAAGCTTTAGGCGACCTCACGGCACCATGGCAACCACAGACATACTCCTTCAAGCAGACTA